>NC_067245.2:208411038-208714068 GCF_019359855.2 Lolium perenne | reverse complement strand
TAATTCCATGGCATCCTGGACAAAAAAGACAAATCTATGACGAATATAGCATGAATAGTACATGAACATGGAGATTTCTGATTTTGTCTTTTTTTCCCAAGATACAATGATAGTAATTCCCTTGCGATTTTATTTATATGAGTACAATAATTGGTCATCTTTGGTTTGATGTACGGGGTGCTTGGCACCTAAGAGCATGGATATATTTTCCCTAAAGAGGAGTCCTACTACATGCAAGAGTAGTAGAGCCACTAGTGCAGGGTTCGTTTTGAAAAATTCGGGACAGAAAGATCCAAGGAAGGAGCGACGGCATGCTACAAAGCACCCTGTCCTTCCGTTTTACAACAACCGGCAACCGTCTTGGCCGGCGAGCGATTCTCCTCCTTGTGTTCCTCCATGTATACCGATGTGCGGCTAGGTTAAGTCTAGGCGGCACAGAGTGCAGGTCGGTTGAGAACGACCATGGAGTATTGAATTGATGCACTAGCCAAGTTTACCAAATGTTCGAACTGTTGGAAAGGGGAAAGGGCTAGGTTATGTATTTTAACACCCCCCCTCACATATAGGCTAGACAAACGAGAATACACTAGATGTGGGTAATCGGTGGCCGCAACTATTTGGAGTAAATTAAATAGTGTGTTGGGTAGGATTTGATCTTGTGACCTTGTTGCTCTGATAACATATTGAATTGGTGCACTAGACAAAAGTTTTCCAAAAGTCTGAACTATTGGAAAGGGCTAGGCTATATATTTTAACATAGAGCGCAGCCACGCACATGCCATGGGGGAGCTTGGCCATCGCGAGCACGTCTCCTGCAAGTTGTCCTCCCCACCTCGACCCATCTCCTCTTGTGTAGGTGCTCCCTTGGGTGGGGGGGGTTGGCCATGGAGGTGCCTCCATGGAGATACTCCAACAAGACACAATTTCGGTTGAAATAGGTCAAAACCGAACCTCCCTACTGGAATCGAGTCTTGTCGTGGAATTGAGATTGGCCAGGGCCGGCGGGAGTGTTAACTCGCATCCAGTTCACCACAAATGTCCACCAAAAACTGGCTCTGGGAGGTATTGTGGTGTCAACATTCGAGACATTGCAAAATATTTTGCAGTTTTTACAGTTTTTGAAAATCTATTCGGCGCGAAAAAAAGACTTGTACTAAAAATATTTAAGCTTAACCATTTTTTAGGGATCTGCTAGAGCCCTCCCGTACAAGTCTCTCGCTGCAGCTATTGATTATGAGTGCACGCAAGGCACTTTCTAAGGACGATATGAATGCACCCCCGTTGATTCATGTTCTGCCCATAAACGCGGTTGATGTGCACACGTTTGTCGACCGTGCTGCTGCACAACCGCACCTTGAGCGGTTTGGTGATCAACATTTGGTTGCATGCACGGCTGCAGCATTTCATGTGTGGCCGGAGGGTTTGGCGATCAGTCAAGTCAAGCCCACGTACGTAAAAAGGAGGAGTTTGACAAACAAGAAGGGGTACTAGGATCGATCATTAGCAGGTGCATCAGGTAAATTAAATCAATGGACTATGTTTGGTGCCTACGGATAGATGAGAAAAAGATGGATTGTTCTAGTGTAGTATTATCTGGGTGGTGTAGTCGTGACGTGGTCGTGTTGACTCGACAAGAGTGACTGCTGGTCTGATAGTTATTTAACTACCTGTCCAACAGTAAACAATCTGGCTAGCTCAAAGAAATTTTGGTGGGTGTGGATAGCTAGAGATAGGAATAGGAATAGGATACTGTGGTGATGGAGGAATGAGGATGCTGGCTGCCCACCTGCCGTGAGCGCGAAAGCACATATACAGCATCTGAGAGGCAGGCCAGAAACGATGTCAGATAATATCTGTGACGGTGATGATCGTGAACATCGATGGGCTTGCAGTTGCACCCAGGTCCCAGGTGCCAGGTCCCGGGGGAGGGGAGCGATGGATCGGCGCAGGCGGAAGCGTCCAAAAGGAGGGTAGAGATCTATCGATCGCGGCGCAGACGAGAGCAGGGCATTGCGCGGCTAGGGACGTACGGGGCCACGAGTGAACGTGTGTGGGTGGAGTGACCACGCGCGCATGGTGGCGTAGTAACAGATTTCTTCTATGAGAGACCGTGTCATGCTCGTGCATGCCACTAGCGGTAGCGGCGCGGGCTTTGGATACCGTCTCGTCGGCGGACCGTGGCGGGTGAGGTTGGTGCCCAGCCTATGGGCGACACTGCGACAGGATTAGAGGCGCGATGCGTGCGTCTTGTCACCATCCTTCCCTTCCATCATGTTTGCCTTCGTGTCGACATGTGTGCGTCTATACGGTGGTTTATGTACACTCCGCATTTTTAATATGTAGGTATATCTAAATCTTAAAAAAAAAAGTTGTAACACCTTTTCGGTACGGAGGAAAGTACCACTCAGGTGTTGAAAACGTAGCAACGAATTGCAACACACTATGTTCTCCTTGCTTTTGTTCTTTTGTTACCTTGCCTACAACTCTTAAGTTAAGGCCTTGTTTCATAAACTAGTGGTTCTGAGACGATTAGTGGGGTTTAATCTAAAAGGGATCGGGTGAAACCACTTCCCTTGGCTAATCCCCTGAAAAACTCTTCCACCCTCTTCCGCAGCAGGTTGTGTCGGTCAAGAACCGTGAGATCTTGGGGTGGCTACTCAGATAGGCATATATGATGCATCGGGTGTCGCTCGTGCCTCCATGGACGACGTCGCCGCGGTGGGCCGCAATCTCTCCAGTGGGAGTAAGAGAGGAACACACGAGGATGGAGATAAATGCGAGGTCTAGATCATTGATAAGGGATACAGAAAAAAATCGCTACCATCTCGTGGTTTCCCGGGGATATATGGGGATCAACCCATCTAAACCCTGCCTACAAAACGGCCCATCGAGGATTATTTAGGATCTCAGTATAGGCTTGTTTTATCCCCCAAAATTACCTCTGAATACCCCTCCACAAAATGTGGCCTAAGTGGGTTTGTTGTCTCGCTAACAACTATTTGACCGATACAATAATATTTTTACAAGTATGAAGTGTGCAAACCTCCTTTTTTTTCTAACGCGGCTACGAGATCGACCTAGGTCACGGTGGTTCTTACGGCTATAAGATCGCGTGAACAAAATTGAGAGGGGTCTAAGCTTCATGGAGCCACGTAGGAATGACTTCGTCTTCAACCCGAGCTTGTCGCTCTGCTTCCTCGCTGACCAATTTCCTGACTTAGTTGACATCCATGAGATGCGCCTAGGCAGCACCAAGTTTAACCCATAGGACACCTAGATGACCCCAAAAGTGGAATTATTCGAGTAGTATTGGCCATTTTCCCTACTTTTCTCCACATTTTATTGAGCGGTCATGCTACAAATAAAAACAGCATGGATAGTTATAAAGATGGTATCCTTACGAATTGGATAAGAGAATTCTTACTATTCTCTCTCTCTTTGTTTCAATTCAAGAGGCAATTGGAAAATAGAACAACAAATACAAAAATATGTAATGAACTTTAGTACTGAATGGTACGGTCCGGTCCAATGCAACATTTTAGTCCCTCGTGTTTGACTGTTTCATAGTTCTATATACAGTTGGAATGAGTTTTCCATTGGATGAACCGCATTGCTGATATTTGTCATGAGAAGAAAAAATAAGAGTAGTATGTTTATCTAACTCCAAAGACAGAGGCTAAGCTGTTGTACATCATGCAATATAATATCTTCACTGGATTATTCTACGCCGTGTTTCTCCACCATGTGTAAGCCACCCGATGGATATTGCCATCACGAAACCACGGCAGGCGTAGCGCCAATCGAACACCTGACTCTCGTAGAAGGGTTCTTTTGCCTAGCACCTAACAAAATGAACAGGGCATCGACCGCAAATCATGATCCTGAGATTGACCAAGGATTAGCAAAACTACTAGGAATAAAATTCTAGTGCCGCCGCGCTAAGTGTGCGGACTAGGCTGTACGTGCGTTTAATTTTGTTATCGAGGTGACTAAACAGAATAGCATTACCCGAATCTTGAACTTAAGACCACAAAACTCTTGCACCCTAGTAAATTGATGTACTAGCCACTACGGGAGAGCTCCAGTCTACCGACGGCTGCCAGCCGTTGGCACAGCAAAGAAGGCCGTCGGCACATCGCCTGGCCGTCGGCGTACGGCAATTCTCCCGTAGTGAGCTAAACTTTCAAAAAATCTATGTTATATTGTGATTCAAATTCATATACTAAAGGGAGTCTAACTTCTGACGAGCGGAGTGAGGCCCGTCGTCGGTAGGTTTGGGACGAAGTGTAGCGGAGTCTGAAGTTATCCCATTCGTCGTGCCCAGGGACGCCTGCGAAGGTGGTGCGGGCGGGGGGGGGGGGGGGGGTGCGGCAGCCCCCTCGATAGGTACGGATCGTTGGCACCGCCTATATATACATCTTGTAAGCCGTCGGCTAGGGTTTATCAGATTATAAGATAACCCACGGCGTTTGTAAACACTTCTCGATATAGTGAAGTTTTGCTGGCTGGCGTCCATGATTTTTCCCCTTCGGTGTTGGAAGGAGTTTTCCACGTTAAATCTTGTATCTCCGCTGCATTTACTTTTATCGTTTTTTGTTATTTGCTTATCGCTTTTATAACAATCTAAACTATTGAAAAAGGTAAGAAATATATTTTAACAGCCGCCGGTATATGTTTGGGCCGTACGTGCCCTTAGATTTATATCGATCGAGGTGACTAAATGGAATGGCGCTAGGGGTGGTTGCAACGGACCGAAGAAAATCCAGCTGATTGTGATGACCGAGGTCCTGCATGCTTCAGCTAATATAAAACTGCTCCGGCAGCAGATTTTCAAACATATTTTAGACAGAACTGGAGTAGCTACTTACAAGTGTACTGCTATTATAGTGTACATTTTTCGATCAATGAGCATAGCCTCAGCCTCAGCATCAAAATAATGCACACAATTTTTTTCTTTATTAAATTATTCGTAATGCTTTACAAGGGGAGTACAAAGATCAATCTCGGAACCTTCTTCATAGCGATAACTCGCTATACCTACGATGAAGGGGGGGGGGGGGGGGGGGCCATGAACAAGACCATACTCCCTGATGGTACACCAACATACATCATCCAAAAAGCAAAACCCTGAGGGTGTGCCATTACACACGTCGAAGAGTTCGCAACCGTCATCTATCTCGAACTCATCTCCAAGCGAGATCAAAGTATTGACCGTGCCAGGCCTGCCGTCGATATCACCATAACACCAAATAGCTCCACCATCCTGCCCGCGTCCAGCAATTCTCGCCCGTCTTCGATACCCCGCAGCTCCACGCCGCTGAGAATCATCGACGACAACGTGGTAGATGAACACCACTCCACCAAAAACCACCTCCATCCAGTCGTTGCTCAAAAAATGATTCCCCAAGAGGTAGCACGATGCAGGAAGGGCCGTCATCGTCCGATCCTGGCTGGATCTAGGGTTTCCCCCAGAGCAGCATGAGTGAGTTTCTGCGGACTGCGACGACGATGCCTTCAGAAAGAAAGCGACGCTTAACACCGCCATCGCCCGCCAATCTTGACACGGTTTTCACCGACAGCCGCGAGTCCCCAACTCGGCGAGAGCAAACGGAGAGGCAGCAAAGATGATGTCTTCGCAGGGGAACGGCGCCAATAGCCGCCGCCATCATCCGCCAAGAACGGAGTCAAGGCTCGGTGTTCACCGGTGGCCCCTTCGCCGCTAGCTCGTCGTCGACTAGATCTTCATCGCCGGGGTAGAGGGATCTCGTGATCCGCCACCCCAGCAACCATGCCGACCTCCTCCGGCGAAGAAGAAGGCCACCTCCACCGTCGAATCCAAGGCTACTGCCCCGGACGACCTTGTACCGCGGGAGAAGCCCAAGATTATCGGCGAGATACATGGCATGAACCATGCTTTGCACTTGATAGCATAAACTTTATTTTTCTCCGAAAAAGTCCATCGTTCTATTAGTACAAAAACCCTAAAAATAGAAGAAAAAAAAGGCACCCGACAATTACAAACATGGCAAGTCATGTACTCTTGTACGTAACATATACTCCTCACGATCATTGTACTAGCATTGTATTTCCTTTCAAAAAAAAATACTATACTCTATTTCCCCATGCATCCTCACGATCGACTTTGACAAACGCACAACGAACTGAGTAATGGGCAGCCGAATCCAAAGCCGTGGATGATAGGGATTGCACGTAGCATTTCACTCCAATGAAATGGGATCTTATGTGATCGGAGACTTGAAGATGGACCGCGACCGATGGCCTCGGCCTAGATCGTCAGCCAGGCAATGCTTACGAGTAATCGCTACACCGTGTCGATCGTACGTGCGGAGTGTGGTGGTGCACAGTGAGAATTAGGGAAAAATATCGATAACTACCCCTGCCACCTTTCTAACGGTGACCAGGTACCGTTATTTATATGTGTCGTCTCGATCTATCGTAGAGTGTTTGCTTCTCTGACCGGTTCTTGCCGCATACGGTGATACGGATATGGATACGGCCGAACGATTAACTCCAGTGACAAGCGGCCGGAGGACCCCGCGCCCAGCAGGCCCACATGCCCGTTGAATTAAGCACGGCAGTTCGTACAGACAGACACAGTTGTTTATGGTTTTGAGTACTTGCAGAGTGTAGCGCTGGGTTCGTTTTGAAAAGCTTGGGGAGGGAAAGATCCAAGGAAGGAGCGACGGCACGCTACAAAGCGCTCCGTTCTTCCATTTTGCAACAGCCGGCAAGCGTCTCGGCCGGCGAGCGATTCGCCTCCTTTTGTCCCTCACCGCATACCGATGCGCGGCCAGGTTAAACTCTAGGCGGCGCGGTCACAGAGCGCCACGGAGGAATTGACACACTGCCGCTTTGCTTAGACGATCTTCAACACTTTTTTTCTCTTTTCCAAACGGGTATTTATCCCTTTTCATTCGATGCAAACGGAAATACTCCCTCCATCTATAAAACGATATTACGGATTTGTTGAAATTTAAACGTATCCATACACTAATAAAGTGTTCAGATACATTTAGATTTAAACAAACTTGTGAAATTCATTCATGGACATAGGTAGTAGATTGTCAATAATAAATTACAAGGATAGGATAATTGTGTCAAACAAAATTACAAGGATAGGATAGGAAAAGAGAGGAAAAAAACCCACCACGGCAACGTCACTATGCGATGAAAACTGTAACAACTATAACAACAAATTTAGATTACACTACTACAACAAAACAAAATACACAAAAATCAACATGCATGGGGACCATCTCCCCCTGCTCTTGTTCGTCATGGACATAGGCCCACTCACTCAGATACTCGGAATTGCCACTAGTAATGGACTTCTGCGCAAGGTTCGTGGACGGGGTTCTTTTCGAAAATGGACACTTTAGTACTTGCGCAATAGTCCGGCCTCTGCATAACTAAGATGCACACAGCCGCACACAGATTCGTTACAAAACCACACAGGTGTTCTAATATAAAACATAGTTCAAAAACATGAACAAAGACTAGCTAGGAGGATCCAGCCGAAGATCAAGCTGCCACCCATGTTGGGAGAAAATATCCCTGGCCGTATCCTCCAACTGTGAAGACACCTCCGTAAAGAGGTTCCAGTGCTCCACACGCTGCAACGGTATCCATGAACGAAGCAAAGTTGTGCACCGGTAGATGACCTGCAAAAAGGAAGAAGAAATATTATTAAAAATCTTGTCATTTGTACATAGCCACAACGACCAAATGATTGCAATCGCTCACATCCTAATAAGACATTTAAACCTAATATCCACACCATTGAGCCAGTTGCCAAATAAATTGACAACCCTTCTGGGTGGGTATAAGGTAGACCCTATTTGGACGGCTGACCATATAGACCTAGCTAACTTACATTGGAAGAATAAGTATTTAATTGTCTCGTCCTGATGGCAGAAGACATACTTTTTACTTCCATCCCAGTTGCGTTTGGCAAGATTATCTTTAGTAAGAATTACCACCCGACGAAGATACCAGGCAAAGTTTTTTGTTTTTAGTGGTATCTTCATCTTCCAAATTTTGGAATTATTATTGACCGGAAGTTCAGGCTGAATTAAAGCATTGTACATGAAACCACTGAGAATGAACCATTCCCGGTAAGATTCCAATGAAATACATCCGGTCCTTGCGTCAATTGAACTAACACAAGCCGTTGTAACAATTCCTGCCAAGAGGTTTGTCTGGGACCGATGAGACTTCTTCTAAAATCCACATTTGGTGGGAAATTTTGCAACACCTTAGCGATAGTATCGCTTTTGTGGCGCACTATATTATATAATGCCGGATATTGTTCTCGGAGTGTGGTGTTACCCAACCATTTATCCTCCCACAAACGAATTTCCGATCCATCCTTAATAGAGAAAGATCCATATAGAAAGAAAAACTTCTTTGTTTCCATAAGACCAACCCAAAAGTGTGAATCTCCTGGTTTCCAAATAACCTGAGATAAAGCCTTTGAGCCAATATACTTCCTCTTGAGGATTGTTTGCCATATGCCCTCTTCGGTAAGTAGTTTATACAACCATTTACCAAGAAATTCCATATTCTTGACCTGGAGGTCTTGAATACCAAGTCCTCCATGATCTTTGGGTTGACTGATACGTCTCCAACGTATCTATAATTTCTTATGTTCCATGCTTGTTTTATGACAATACCTACATGCTTTACTCACACTTTATAATGTTTTTATGCATTTTCCGGCACTAACCTATTAACAAGATGCCGCAGTGTCAGTTCCTGTTTTCTGTTGTTTTTTATTTCAGAAAAGTTAGTTTACGAATATCCTCGGAATTGGACGAAACGAAAGCCCACGGTCTTATTTTTCACGGAGTCTTCCAGAACACCGAAGAGGAGACGAAGAGGGGCCACGAGGCGGCCACACCATAGGGGGGCGCGGCCCCACCCCTGGCCGCGCCGCCATATGGGGTGGGCCCCTCGGGCGTCCCCCGACTCTGCCTCTTCGCCTATATAATCCTTCCGTCACGAAAACCCTATGACGGAGAGCCACGATACGAGAATAGTTCCAGAGACGCCGCCGCCGTCAACCCTATCTCGGGGGTTCAGGAGATCGCCTCCGGCACTCCGCCGGAGAGGGGAATCATCACCGGAGGGCTCTACATCACCATGCCCGCCTCCGGACTGATGCGTGAGTAGTTCATCCTTGGACTATGGGTCCATAGCAATAGCTAGATGGTTGTCTTCTACTCTTGTGCTATCATGTTTAGATCTTGTGAGCTGCCTATCATGATCAAGATCATCTATTTGTAATGCTACATGTTGTGTTTGTTGGGATCCGATGAATATGAAATACTATGTCAAGTTGATTATTGATCTATCATATATGTGTTGTTTATGATCTTGCATGCTCTCCTTTGTTAGTAGAGGCTTTGGCAAGTTAATATTTGTAACTCCAAGAGGGAGTATTTATGCTCGATAGTGGGTTCATATCTCCATTGAATCTGGGGGAGTGACAGCAACCCCTAAGGTTGTGGATGTGTTGTTGCCACTAGGGATAAAACATCAATGCTTTGTCTAAGGATATTTGTATTGTTTACATTACGCACAGTACTTAATGCAATTGTCTGTTGTTTGCAACTTAATACTGAAAGGGGTGCGGATGTTAACCCGAAGGTGGACTTTTTAGGCATAGATGCATGCTGGATGGCGGTCTATGTTCTGTATCGTAATGCCCTAAGTAAATCTCATAGTAGTCATCATGATATGTATGTGCATTGTTATGCCCTCTCTATTTGTCAATTGCCCAACTGTAATTTGTTCATCCAACATGCTATTTATCTTATGTGAGAGACACCACTAGTGAACTGTGGACCCCGGTCCATTCTTTTACATCTGAAATACAATCTACTGCAATCATTGTTCTCTTTTGTTTACTGCAACCAAACATAATTCTCCACACCATACGTTTAATCCTTTGTTTTCAGCAAGCCGGTGAGATTGACAACTTCACTGTTAAGTTGGGACAAATTAGTTTGATTGTGTTGTGCAGGTTCCACGTTGGCGCCGGAATCCCTGGTGTTGCGCCGCACTACACTCCTTCACCAACAACCTTCACGTGGCCTTCATCTCCTACTGGTTCGATAACCTTGGTTTCTTTCTGAGGGAAAACCCGCTGCTGTACGCATCATACCTTCCTCTTGGGGTTCCCAACGGATGTGTGCTTTACCGTCACAAGCAGCTACTTTTCTGGCGCCGTTGCCGGGGAGATCAAGACACGCTGCAAGGGGAGTCTCTCACACCCAATCTCTTTACTTTGTTTATTGTCTTGCTTTATTTTATTTTCTGTCTTGTTTGCTTTCTTTATATCAAAAACACACAAAAAAATAGTTACTCGCATTTACTTTATTTATCGGTTTACACTTGTTTATTTCATCATGCCTCTCCCTAAGTTCACTTTGAAAGATATATCAGTAGGGCGTGGGTCTATCATTGGAAGAGATAATATAGAAGAATTTTTCACTCATGTTAGTAGGGTTAACGATTTTGAAGATAGATCCTTGGTGGAACTTGCTCCTAATTATGAAATTGCTACTGCCTCTTTAATGCACATGTTGGAAGCTAGATTTGTTAATCTTAATCCTATAATGCAACATATGTTTCTTACACTCTGTGATATGGAAGAAGGAGAGAAGAAATATTTTGTTTTAGAAACCCTTCTTAAAGAATTTGGTGATGTAGCTAGAGAAGCTAGAAAAGTCTTTATTCAACATAAGATGCTTGGCTTTTGTACCAATTTTGCAAATACCCTTGAAAAGATGGAAAAAGATAGGCTAAAATACACTAATGAAGCCAATTGTGAGGGGGAGACTAAAGTACCAATACCTTATAAGCTCATAAGAATGCATGAGGCACTAGAAAAGAATTTTGATTGGATTGTTCTTGAAAATCTGTTTGACGAGGATAGTAAGCCTAAAAGTAATGAAAGAGGAGCTTCTGAAACTTACATAGATAAGATACAATACATTGTTGAGAAAACCCCCAACTCCTCTGTTGACGCTTCTTCTCTTGATGATACTTGATTTACACTTTCTGCGCCTAGCTGAAAGGCGTTAAATAAAAGCGCTTATGGGAGACAACCCATTATTTTATTTCTGCATTTTTTGTTTTATATTTGAGTCAAGGTGCTTGTTACTACTGTAGCAATACCTTTGTATCTTTATTTTATTGCATTGTTGTGCCAAGTAAAGTCTTTGATAGTAAAGTTGATACTAGATTTGGATTTCTGCGCAGAAACAGATTTTTAGCTGTCACGAATTTGAGTTGATCTCTCTGTAGGAAACTTGTAAAATGCTGAAAAAATTCATGCGTGATCCTCAGATATGTACGGAACTTTCGTTCAACTAGAGCTTTTCCATCTGAGCCTGTTAAGTGCCTCGAAAAAATTCAGCTTTACGGACTGTTCTGTTTTGATAGATTCTGCCTTTTATTTCGCATTGCCTCTTTTACTGTGTTGAGTGGATTTCTTTGCTCCATTAAATTTCAGTAGCCTTGGGTAATATCCAGAAGTGTTGGGAATGATTGTGTCCTTGCTGAACATGTGAATTTTTGATTATGCACTAACCCTCTAATGAGAATGCTTTGAGTTTGGTGTGAAGGAAGATTTCAAGGATCAAGAGAAGAGGATGATATGATATGATCAAGAAGAGTGAAAAGTCTAAGTTTGGGGATGCCCCCGTGGTTCATCCCTGCATATTTCAAGAAGACTCAAGCGTCTAAGCTTGGGGATGCCCAAGGCATCCCCTTCTTCATCAAAACTTATCAGGTCACCTCTAGTGAAACTATATTTTAATTCCGTCACATCTTATGTACTTTATTTGAAGCGTCTGTGTGTTTTTATTTTTGTTTATGTTTGAATAAAATCAGATCCTAGCAATCCTTGTGTTGGAGAGAGACACGCTCCGCTTTTTCATTTGAACACTTGTGTTCTTCGTTTTTCATGTTCATGGCGAAAGCTGAAAGCCGCAGCACTTATACTTATTGTTATTTGGTTGGAAACAGAAAATGCTTCATATTGTCTTGAATAATTTGATACTTGGCAATTGTTTTGAGCTCTCAAGTAGATCATGTTTAAGCTCTTGCATCATGTAGTTTAAATCTATTAGTGGAGAACTACCGTAGAGCTTGTTGAAATTTGGATTGCATGATTGGTCTCTCTAAGGTCTAGATATTTTCGGGTAAAAGTGTTTGAACAATAAGGATGACAATGTAGAGTCTTATAATGCTTGCAATATGTTATGTAAGTTTTGATGTACCGGTTTATACTTGTGTTTGCTTCAAACAACCTTGCTAGCCAAAGCCTTGTACTGAGAGGGAATGCTTCTCGTGCATCCAAAACCTTGAGCCAAAACCTATGCCATTTGTGTCCACCATAACTACCTACTATGTGGTATTTTTCTGCCATTCCAAAGTAAATTGCTTGCGTGCTACCTTTAAAAAATTCATTCCTTGTCTTTGCAATACATAGCTCATGGGAAAGTAGCCTAAAAAACTATTGTGGTAAAGAATATGTCGCTTATGTATCTTAGTTCTTATAAGTTGCTTGTTGAGCGGTAACCATGTTTCTGGGGACGCCATCAACCTGTTACACCTTTGTTGAATATCATGTGAGTTGCTATGAATGTTCGTCTTGTCTGAAGTAAGGGAGATTTGCCATGAGTTGAAATGGTTTGAGTATGCATATTGTTAGAGAAGAACATTGGGCCGCTAACCAAAGCCATGTATCATGGTGGAAGTTTCAGCTTGGACTTTAATCCTCAGAATCTCTTATGAGAATATTATTGTTGTTGAATGCTTAAAGCATAAAAGAGGAGTCCATTATTTGTTTTCTATGTTGTCCCGGTATGGATGTCCTTAAGTTGAGATCTATCAAAATCGAGAAATCAAATGCGATTTATCTCCTTGGACCTTTGTACAGGTGGCATAGAGGTACCCCTTTGTGACACTTGGTTGAAACATATGTAATGCAATGATAATCCATGGAAGTCTGAGCTAATTAGGACAAGGTGCGGGCACTATTAGTATTCGATGCATGAGGCTTGCAACTTATAGGAAGTTTTATGCATAACACATATGAATTATTACTACCGTTGACACAATTGTTTCCATGTTTTCAAAATAAAAAGCTCTAGCACATGAGTAATCCCTGCTTCCCTCTGCAAAGGGCCTTTCTTTTACTTTATGTTGAGTCAGTTTACCTATTTCTTTCTATCTTAGAAGCAAACACGTGTGTCAACTGTTTGCACTGATTCTTACATGTTTACTTATTGCACTCATCATATTACTTTGTGTTGATAATTATCCATGAGATATACATGTTGAAAGTTGAAAGCAATTGCTGAAACTTAAATCTTCCTTTGTGTTGCTTCAAAACCTCTTATTAAGAATCTATTGCTTTATGAGTTAACTCTTATGCAAGACTTTTTGATGCTTGTCTTGAAAGTACTATTCATGAAAAGTTTTTGCTATATGATTTAGTTGTTCAGTCATTATCTTTTTGTTAGCAAAACTATATACCATTGCTTTGAGTCACTTCATTCATCTCATATGCTTTACAAATATTGTTGATCAAGATTATGTTGGTAGCATGTCACTTCAGAAATTATTCTTTTTATCGTTTACCTACTCGAGGGCGAGTAGGAACTAAGCTTGGGGATGCTTGATACGTCTCCAACGTATTTATAATTTCTTATGTTCCATGCTTGTTTTATGACAATACCTACATGTTTTACTCACACTTTATAATGTTTTTATGCATTTTCCGGTACTAACCTATTAACAAAATGCCGCAGTGTCAGTTCACGTTTTCTGTTGTTTTTTATTTCAGAAAAGTTAGTTTACAAATATCCTCGGAATTGGACGAAACGAAAGCCCACGGTCTTATTTTCCACGGAGTCTTCCAGAACACCGAAGAGGAGACGAAGAGGGGCCACAAGGCGGCCACACCATAGGGGGGCGCGGCCCCACCCCTGGCCGCGTCGCCATATGGGGTGGGCCCCTCGGGCGTCCCCCGACTCTGCCTCTTCGCCTATATAATCCTTCCGTCGCGAAAACCCTATGACGGAGAGCCACGATACGAGAATAGTTCCAGAGACGCCGCCGCCGTCAACCCTATCTCGGGGGGTTCAGGAGATCGCCTCCGGCACTCCGCCGGAGAGGGGAATCATCACCGGAGGGCTCTACATCACCATGCCCGCCTCCGGACTGATGCGTGAGTAGTTCATCCTTGGACTATGGGTCCATAGCAATAGCTAGATGGTTGTCTTCTCCTCTTGTGCTATCATGTTTAGATCTTGTGAGCTGCCTATCATGATCAAGATCATCTATTTGTAATGCTACATGTTGTGTTTGTTGGGATCCGATGAATATGGAATACTATGTCAAGTTGATTATTGATCTATCATATATGTGTTATTTATGATCTTGCAGGCTCTCCGTTGTTAGTAGAGGCTTTGTCCAAGTTGATACTTGTAACTCCAAGAGGGAGTATTTATGCTCGATAGTGGATTCATGCCTCCATTGAATCTGGGGGAGTGACAGCAACCCCTAAGGTTGTGGATGTGCTGTTGCCACTAGGGATAAAACATCAATGCTTTGTCTAAGGATATTTGTATTGTTTACATTACGCACAGTACTTAATGCAATTGTCTGTTGTTTGCAACTTAATACTGAAAGGGTGCGGATGCTAACCCGAAGGTGGACTTTTTAGGCATAGATGCATGCTGGATGGCGGTCTATGTTCTTTGTCGTAATGCCCTAAGTAAATCTCATAGTAGTCATCATGATATGTATGTGCATTATTATGCCCTCTCTATTTGTCAATTGCCCAACTATAATTTGTTCACCCAACATGCTATTTATCTTATGGGAGAGACACCACTAGTGAACTGTGGACCCCGATCCATTCTTTTACATCTGAAATACAATCTACTGCAATCATTGTTCTCTTTTGTTTACTGCAACCAAACATAATTCTCCACACCATACGTTTAATCCTTTGTTTTCAGCAAGCCGGTGAGATTGACAACCTCACTGTTAAGTTGGGGAAAAGTAGTTTGATTGTGTTGTGCAGGTTCCACGTTGGTGCCGGAATCCCTGGTGTTACGCCGCACTACACTCCTTCACCAACAACCTTCACATGGCCTTCATCTCCTACTGGTTCGATAACCTTGGTTTCTTTCTGAGGGAAACTCGCTGCTGTACGCATCATACCTTCCTCTTGGGGTTCCCAACGGACGTGTGCTTTACCTTCACAAGCACTGACACAGCACACTCCATTTAGCCAGCCGATATTTACGTTTCTCGTAATCCCCTTACCAGAAGAATCTTGATCGGAAATAATCCAATCGTTTTAAGACTCCTCTGGGAAGTTGGAAGAAAGATATCATATATAGTGGACGGGGTTCTATATTGAGAACTTCGATTTTTGTGGATGGTGCGGCCATTTTCATTGCCCCAATCTAGGAAGATATTCAAAACCTTTTATCCATCTTTGAAAGCTTTGGTGAGGACACCGGGCTTTGCACTAATTTTTAAAAGAGCTATGACCCGACTCTACGACTCGAGTAGAGTCTCGGGGGCTACTGACATGGGTATACCATATCAGATACTCAGTATTACCATCCCTCGTGCAAAGTCCGGGAAGCAATAGGCGAAGGCCCATGAAGAAACCGACATGAAGTCGAAGCCTAGTTCACATGTAAATAGGAAAGTTAGGCCCATATCGGGTGTACCGACATAGGTTGTGCAATTAGACCCCGTGGTGGACTCTGAGACCTAACCTACTATATAAGGGCTAGGAGGAGCCACCGAGAGGGGAGAGATTCCACAACTCGCAACACCCTATAACCTTAGATCTCGAATAATACAATCTCGACGATTTGCCTTCGATCATACTTTTCGTCGGCTACCTAGTATGGCTAACATATCTGTTGATTCACCAGCGTTCTCCTTCCTTGAAAACCAAGTCCATCGTTATGAGCATTGATAAGTTTACCCCTTTTCATCGGTGGCCTCGGAGTGCTCATTATTGAGAAATTTGCAAGAGCCCTTCATCTTAGACGACCATGGTTTGAATGGAAGTACAAAACAAAAATTTGGGTGGGAATGGGCAACATGTGCTCCAACCTTGACATGGATCTTTTCTATGGCGCTACCTTTATCACGGTATGGAATGGCCACATGACACCTTTTCGGGAGGCACCGTGGCTAAATAGTTCCAAGCCAAAATATGTCGCAGCACTCATTTTCAACGCATCCAAGAGAAAGAAATGGAATGTCAAAAGTGCCATGCATGATGATTCTTGGATAAGAAAGATAACTCTAGATGAAAATTTCTCCATGGCACATGCTAGTCAATTTGTGGATCTTTGGGCAAAGATAAGAGAGGTGCACCACAATAAAAAGCATGGAAGGTGACATTGTTTGGAAGCTAGCGCCAAATGGGCAATACTCTACGACATCGTCATACAACGCACAATTCTTAGGCGTTATGCTGACATCAATGTACACCTTGGTTTCAAAGATTTGGGCCCCTCCTAAGATCAGTTTTTCGCTTGGCTTGCTCTTCAAAACCGGCTTTGGATGGTTGATTGTTTGCAAAAGAGAGGTTGGCCTAATTGTGTATTGTGCCCGCTTTGCAAGCAAGTCTCGGAGTCCGCTTCTCACCCTTCCTCCAATGCCGCTTCACCATCCATCTTTGCAGATTTCTGATGGATTGGCTTGGCCTACATGATATTCATCCCGAACAATGGTTCACCCTTTCTCTGAAGAAATGGTGGTTAAATATGGTGTATGGTTCCACTACCAACCGCAAGGTGGTGGTGTCTCTCAACCTCCTTGTCTCTTGGGAGGTGTGGAATGAGATAAATGCTCGGGTCTTCCGCAAAAATCATGCCCCGCCTTTCGTGATCCTCTCCAACATCAAGAAGGAGGTTAGACTTTGGGTGATCGCGGGTGCAAAAAAATTTGAGCGAATAATGTCGGGAGAGTAGTATTTTGTAATTTCGGATCCTCGTGAACTCTTCACGTAAAACCTCTTCTTAATTAATCGAATGGAGCAAATCTTTTCGATCTCGTTTAAAAAAACCAAAAACACTCAACATGGATGGAGACGGACTCAAACTAGATGATTATCATAACTCAACAAGAGCCTCCATGGAAAACACCCTTCACCCAATGCTTCACACTCCAGTGAACATCAACAAAACCTCATATCGATGTGCCCTTGCACCGGTATGCAAACCAAAGTTATGCATCATTCCACTAGCTACTTGCTTCTACTTGTTCGTTCCATCAATCAGCAAATCCTTGCCATCCATTTCTAAAGACCTGCCCAATAGGGCAATAGATCAAAAGTGAAGTTATATGGAAAATAATCTCGCATGGAGTCCTCAAATTTTTTCTTCTGAAAATCAAAAGTAACCATGTTTCTGATGTTGATCTCCCAACAAATGGCAGCCATGCCCACCATATGATGAGCATCCCCATAAGGCAAGAAAGCATGAAATCAGGCCATCGCTGGCCACATGGAATTTGGACATATATTAGTATCCAAAACTTTACCCACAACCCCCCCAAATGACTCTAGGATGAACACTGGAAGAACAAATGTTGCGAGGTCTCCATTTGGTCACAAAATGAACAAAGATGTGATCCTGGCCATTTTTTCTTGTTCATTGCCCCTCTAGTCAAGACATTGTCCTGAAAAAGTTGCCACATATAGTTCTAGATTTTTTACGGTATTTTTGATTTCCATATGCATCTATATTCAAGCCCATCAAAATCTTTGTCTAACCATTTGTAAATAGATTTAGTGGAAAAGTTGCCAGACTTATTCAAACCATAGGAAATCAAGAGCCAAGTTTAGATAAGATAATATTCCATTGATCCACGCATCAAACAAGGCTGAAAATTGGTCACAAAAAGGAATATTGTCAAAGATGAGATCTTTACACAATCTCACTATATTGCCACTACGCAACACCTCTATTCTACCCACAAAATAGATTTGTTTCACCTTCAACAACGATTTCCGGCAAGGTGAATTATTAAATCTAGGTTTAACGGAGGTCACACTTTTACCTCAAAGATACTTAGCTTTGACAATAGACCGCCAAATGCCATTTCCCGTTTCTAATTTCAGCTACCACTTACGAGGGAGACTAATCTAATACTATTTCCTGCTTCTAATTTAACAAAGAGCTTGTTTGATTCAAAGAAATTATGTAGGATTTTTGTAGGATTTAGATCAATAGGATTTTTTGCTACAAATGTTGCTTGATTCATAGGATTGCAATCCTTTTGAATTCCTAAACAAGATTTATTTGTACTATATTTTAGAGGAATTTTTTCCTTCACTCCAACATCTTTTTTTTTTTGGTTTTCTATGCAATCAAACGCTAGTGGATCTAAAATCCTATAATTTTTTATTTTGTAATATTGAAGAGCACATGCCATTCTACCCGTGTAGTTTTTCTATTCTTATGTTATTAAAATCTGGCGAATCAAACGAGGCATTCTTTGTACTCCCTCCGTCCTAGTTTGTAAGTCACAATTTTTGAATATCTTGGCCCAAGGTACTAGCTGAGTACCAAATGCATTCAGCCTACGGGTGCTACTGCTCTCGTTGACGGTATCGTCGCTCTTTGCTCCAAGCAGTTGGCCGTGACCCACTAGGGTGTCTTCCCGTCCCGACAGTTGAAGCAGCATTTCGTTTTGAAACGTCAGCTCGATCCCGCCAAGATCTGTTTGCTCTGCCTGGAACATCATGTAGGAGGCTCAGCACGGGTGGTACAGCGTGTATAAGCGTACATACCCAGCCGGCGTCAGCCCGGAAGGTGCGTACATAGTACATAGGCACGCAGCGGCGCTGGCAGCGGCGGACCGCAGCCGGCGATGGCGAGGTGACGGTGACGCGATGGCCGCCCAGTGAGCAGAGGCCCGCGCGTGGAGCAAATGAATGCGAACATAAACGAGCGCGGTGGTGGGGCAGCGAGCGGCGCGCGGCGCGGAGACAAGGCGCGCACGAGGCGCCTGTGAAGCGAGCGGTGGGCAGCCGCGGCCGGCCGGCCGGAGTGAGTGGCACAGTGGTGCGCCCCCCAGCACAGTTCTGTGCTACTATGCCACCGCCCGTCACGAGCTCATCCCATCCGCCACCCGCTACAGCACGCGCGCTAGTTCTACGCTTGTTTTCTGATGAAAAAGCAAAGCAAGCGCGCACCGGTTAAATTAGGGAGATGCGTGCTCACTGCTCAGCTCAGAGCACAGTGATTAGGTGGGTAACCACGTGCCGCGCGGCAGCCGCAGCGGCAGGACACGACGGAGCACTGCCTGACGTGACAGACCACGGTAGAACAAAATCGCCTCCCGCGAATATAGCGGATATATGAATCCGATGCCCGTTTCATGTTCCCCTTCTTTTTTTCCCAGGCGGCAAGCTCGCTCGCTCATCTGTCAGCTGCAGCCACCACTCCAGTAAACTGTTGCTAGGCTAGCCTGTAGGCCGTTTGAACATGTCGTCTGATTTAAGAGCAACTCGAGCATGCCGACTCATTGGGTCCTAGTTTATCTGAATCTACCCGAGCGGACACGCGAACTGGCTATGCATGTTTCAGCGCGGCGATCTAAGAGCATCTTCAGCCGCGTCCCCCAAACCGTCCCCCAAAGCGCCGGATCGAGCGTTTGGGGGACGTATTTTGTTCGTGCCGCGTTTGGGGGACGTCGCTCCCCAGCCGCGTCCCCCAAACGCCGCCCCCAAACATTAAAAGTACTTTTTTTGGCTAGAAAAAAACTATTTACTAATATTCAAATCGGTTGAACATAAACAAATTATATATAAAACTTCAGAAAAATATAATTAAATACATATAAACTATCTACTTCTTCTTCTTCGCTGATGACCCCACCTCCTCGTCGTCATCGCGGTGGCGCTTCCTGCTCGTCACCTCTTCCGAAGAGGCGGTGTCAGCGCCCGACGCGTCGGAGTCCTCCTCATCGTCGGCGGTGCTCGTCGGCTGCGCCTTTGCCTTTGCCTTTGCCTTGGCCTTGGCCTTGGCCGCCTTGGCCGCCTTCGCCTTCGCACGGGCCACCGCCGCCGCCGTGTCCTCGCTCTCTTCTTCCTCCGCGTTCTCCTCCCAGCCCAGCCATTCCTCCTCGCTGTCAACTGGCGGCGGGGAATCGTCGCCGCTGCTCGGCGTCCTGGCTCTCTCCCACCAATGGCGCCAGCCAGCAGGCTTTCCCTCGCTGGAGGTGTCGGACGGGAGCTGGGAGATGTAGCTCATCGTCGCTGGAGGTGTCGGATGGAGGCTTGGATGAATGGTGGCGTACATACGGCGTACGTACGGGTCTTATTGAGCGCGGATGAACGGCGGCGCAGAAGTCGAAGAGAGCAGCGGTTGCTCTTCCGAGGAGTCGGCGCTCCATTCCGGCGGGGTTGGCGCGTCGTCGACGCGGTTGCCAATGCGACGGTTCCGCTTCACGGCAATCGCACCGTCGCTACGTATGTGGCGGTTGAGCGTCCGAGCGGCCGACGGGTCGGGCCCGCGCCTCCTCGCCTCTCATTTCGTTGTGTCCGGCGTGCCGGTGCGTCCCGTGGGACGGGGACGGGCTCGGGACGCCGGACACACCATCGAACGGGCGCCGGACAAAAAGGCCTTTGGGGCGCGCGGCTGGGAACGTTTTTTTGCCCGGCGCGCCCCAAATCGCTTTGGGGGACGGTTTGGGGGACGCGACTGGAGATGCTCTAAGAGCATCTCGCGTTCCCAAATCATCCCCAAACGGCGTCTGATCAAGCGTTTGAGGGACGTGTTTTGTTCGTGCCATATTTGAAGGACATCGCTCCCCAACCGCGTCCACCAAACACCACCCCCAACATTAAAATACTTTTTTTACATTTTTATCAATAAAGAGAAGAAATATTTCACAAATTAATACATAATTGAGAACATGGTTTACACGAAGATATAATTTGAAACGTGGTTTCCACAAACTAATACATAGTTTGAACCATGGTTGACAAAAATATAATACATTGCAAAATAACTAAACCTAACTAGTGTTGGCATCGCAGGTTCGTGCTCCGCATCTTGTTTGCTGTCTTTGCTTAACTGAACATTTGTTAGTTAGTGCAAAATCCAGTTAACTGAAATGCAGTCTTTTTTTGCTCAATTCTCAGAATCATACAAGCTTGGCTGATGACAACACATTGCTGGTGAGGAGGATTGCTGAACTGGAGCAGGAGATTGGGAAACTAAAGGCACTGAATGAAAACTTGGTGAACAAGCACATGTTGGAGATGAGAAATAGAGATAGCAAAGAACTTAGGGTAGTTACTGTCGTTTGTGCTTGTGTACTAGTGTATGCTTGTGTACTGGTATATGCTTATGTAGCTTTGATCACTAGGGTTATTATTTCATGAGATTATGTCAATGTTACTGTCTTTGCTTCTGTAGCTTTGATCACTAGTGTACTCTTCCGAATCTATGAAATAAAGTTACTGTCTTTGTCAAATATTCCAGTGTTGCAACTTTGCAAGTAATGAAAATAGTATGAAATATCTCAGTACATTAAACAACTGAATAAGTTCAAATTCAAACTAAAATATGGAGGACAAGAAGCAACATAGTTCACTCATGACTTAAACATTGGACATTGTTGATGCATATACATTGCAGGTGCATTTTGACTTATTTGGATTTCCTCCAGGACATCTGCATTTAGGTCAGGAATGTTAGACTGCCTTGCTCCATCTTGTTCATCACCAAACAATAGCCAATGTGCTGATCTAGGCCCAGTGTTGTATGTGTTTGCCCTATTTCTTCCTGTTGCGGGTTGTGATGGAGCATATGTGCAGGCCCTTCTCTTGTAAGATCCTCTTCCTCTTCCTATTGTAGGATGTGATGGACCAACATCTGTTCTTCCATGATCAGGTGTTCCTTTCTTCTTGCTCTTTCCTCTTCCTCTTCCTCTTCCTCTTCCCATGTCTGCTAATGCACTTGTGCTTGCTCTTCTCTGTGCAGTTGTGACTCTTGCTAATGGAAGAGACTCTCTAGCTGCAGCCACAAAGGTGGTCTCAGCAGGCAAAGGACCTTGAACCCTTGGAAGTGGTAAATGAGCTCTTTCCTGCATGCATACTGCAAAAATATTATAGACAATGTTAGATAAGTGTCACCTCTTGTCCAATATTGTAAACCATGGTTTGCTGGTTATGCATTGGATCACCAGTGGGATCCGGGTTTTGGGAAATTATGTGCTCCAACATAGATGGATCATCATAGTCCTCATTTTCCACATCTACTTGAGCATTCACTATGTTCTAGTACTCCTCTAGCCACTTGGCATGTTTTTTTTTTTTGTTGTGATCGGGATTTCCACATATTGTGCAATGCATGGTCATTGCGTGTCGCTCTAGTTAGTATTTTAACTCTCTTTTTTTACCTTGAAGGATGCATGCCATTTATCTGCTTGGATGGATACAAGTTGCTTTCTGCATCCGGGTCGTATTCTTGTCGACCTCTGCCGGTGTTGAGCACTGCCGATGGTTGAAAAAACAACGAGTAAAGTAAAAGAGAAAAGAAAAAGAAAAGCCGCAGCGTGTGTAGACATCCGAGACGGAGACGCGAAAAGGGCGAGGAGAGAGACGGGTGAGAGCGAGGCACGCTACGCCTCGCCTCGCATCGCAACAGGTAGTGTTATTTAATGGCGGCCATAAATAAACCGGCGTAAATCCTAGGGTGAGGTGTGGGGGGTGCGTGGTTTTATTGGGCTGCGGTGGGGCGCGTCGCTTCCATAGCGTAGCGTAGGGTTGCCGTGGTAGAGAGAGAAAGGCACGAGCAGTGGCTGGAGTGAGGGAGATAGGATAGGCGAGAAAGGGAGAGGAGGAGCGAGAGGCTGCTCTCATTTCGTCTTCCTCTTTTGCTCCTCGTGAACTGCGCATTGCTGCTCCTGCTCCTGCTCAAGCTGACTGCCGCCTCTGCACTTTGCATCTCTCCTCCTCCCACCTCCTCGCGCCTCCTTCACAACCCTAAATCTCGCATCCGTCGGCGCCACCGCCGCCGCCGTCCTCCCGCCGGTAAGATTCTCCCGCCCCAATCCCCCCAGGTTCTCTTGAGAACAAATCTGGTTTTTTTCGTTGCCTGTGTTTGTTGGTGCCTTTTGCTGCTAGCTCTAAGCTTAATCCCCATTTTGTTTCCCATCTGCTCGTGTCTTGCTGCCCCTTGAAGCCCAGAGGTTTACGGATCTCGCATCATTTTGCAACAGAAAAACGAAGCAAAACCCCACCTCACCTACCGCATCTATGTTCCTTTTGCTTTCCTTCTTTCTATCATTTGTTTTTTCAAATTTTAACTATTGAGTGGGGAAGCCGGGACACTGGGGGAAGATGTTATGAGTAGGAGGGCACCAAGATCGGCTCAGGCTCCAGTTCGTTCTTGAGATTCCTGTGCTTTTCTCCTCCACTGTGTTAGTGCCAATAAGGTTCCCTTTTTTTCCTGAAAAAACAAGCTACCTCGCACCATCTGATCCAGTTCATGCTCGTTCTCTCGCAGGGTCGCGTGATGCCGGTTCCTGATCCAAAAAAGCCGCCTCTTTGCTCACCAAACTGCAGTTATAACAGCTCCTGAGTCCCGACTTGAAGTGCATCAGCCGTTTCGCGGCATCCACCAACACCCAGATGCGGTTGCTGCTGGCAGCAGAGCTCTGCAACTCACTAGCGCTCTACTAGGCACCAGCTCTATCCCGGCGAGGATGGGTTCATCAGGGTGCTCGGAGATAGTCGAGATGGCGGACGACCCCAAAGACTCCCGTCCGGGCGGGGGCGGCGTGACCCACCTGCGGGTGCGGGTGAAGCCGGCGGGGCAGGAGCACGGGGCGCGCTCCTGCTCCGTCGAGGACGACCTCGACCGGCTCCTCAGATCCTTCAACGTGCGCACCTCCGCCCGGGCGTCCGGGCAGACCAGCACGGACCGGCGGCTCATCGCGCTCGGGAAGGCGCCCATGTCCAGCTCCGAGATCATGGAGTCCGTCAGCCTCAAGCAGGCGCTCCGGAAGATGTGCATCTCGCAGGCCTCCGAGATGGCCGCCTTGAAGCGGATCTCCAAGCCCGCGGCCGCGGCCGCTGTCTCGTCATCCAACGCCTCTGATTCCGGGGCCATTAAGAAGCTTTACGATTCCGTCGTCGTGGTTCACGCCATCGGCGAGGAGCAAGATGCGGAGGCTAATAAGGTTGGCAAGGCCTCTGTTTTGCCTGAGAAGGCTGTGGTGAGTTCGTCCGTTGTGAAGTCAGCTGAACCATCAAGCAAGAAGGTGGTGCCCCCCAGCAAGAGCTCGGCCAACAAGCATTTGCGGTCAGCTTCTCCAACCAAGGCCAAGGTTCAGAAGACCAGAATCCAAGATGTGATGGTGAGCGAAGATCCGTCTGCAGGGAAAACCGTGGCGAAACAAAGGAAGGGGAAGTCCCCGAAAGCGTCTAGCCCGCGGGCTGTTCCGGTAGGCGGCTCGCGCCTGGTGAGGCCAGTGTTCCGCAGCAAGTCCTCCACCAAGAAGAAGGTTAAACCCGAACCATCTGCAGCTGTGCCGGCCATTAAGCATTCTGAAGCAAAAGGTTCCAGTTCTCATGCTAATAAACTGCAAGAGGCCATTCAGGATGAACCCAGAACTCCGCCAACGACCAACAAGAAGGGTGCTGACAGCTCTTTCAGTGCCGAAGGATATGGTGTTAGTGGGATCCCTGGTCCGCAGCCCGGTGACTTGTCAAGGTCGAAGGAAAAGGGTGAAAGCTCCCAAAGCTCGAAGAGCAGCATTGGCGACTACAGCAATAGCACCAGCACGAGCATCAGCGAAGATAGCTATGGCAGTTTCAGTGCTAACGGAAGCAGGCCTCACATGTCAAAAGATGTGAGATGGGGAGCCATGAAGCGTGTAGCGATTCAACAAGGGACCCTAGGGCTGAAGAACTTCAAGCTTCTCAAACAACTTGGCTGTGGGGATATTGGAACTGTTTATCTAGCCGAGTTGGTGGGTTCGGACTGCATGTTTGCATTGAAGGTTATGGACATTGAGTACCTAATAAGCAGAAAGAAGATGCTGAGGGCTCAAACGGAGAGGGAGATACTGCAGATGCTTGACCACCCATTTCTTCCTACTCTATATTCGTATTTCACGACAGATAATCTGTCTTGCCTAGTCATGGAGTATTGTCCAGGAGGTGACCTGCATGTCCTAAGGCAGAAGCAACCCACTAGGACCTTTTCAGAAGCCGCCGCTAGGTACGTAACATCAGTAATGGTATTTCTGTGTTCTCTTATCTACATACTGCACTTGAATTTGACACAATGAAGCTGCTTTACATTGACTGAACCAAAGTCCTATTAACTTATGTGCTGACATAATCTAGCTGAAAGTTGCGTTTTGATTGAACTTTTAACTCATAAAGATTATTATCATTGGTGCAGGTTTTATGTGGCTGAAGTTCTTCTAGCGCTGGAGTATCTGCATATGTTGGGGGTTATATATCGCGATCTGAAGCCTGAAAACATACTTGTTCGTGAAGATGGGCACATCATGCTCTCTGACTTTGATCTGTCCCTGAGGTGCTCAGTTAGTCCAATGCTCGTGAGGTGCTCATCAGTAGGAAGAGATGAGCCTCCTAGGCCTTCGGGGCCTTGTGCAGAAAGCTGCATTGATCCACTGTGTATACAACCATCCTGGGCCAATTCTTCATGCTTCACACCTCGGATGGTACCTTCAACCCCTTCCAGAACACGGAGGCCCAGAGCCGAACCCCCGAAGAAACCATCACTTCTGCAGCTTGTTGTGGAACCAACTGATGCAAGGTCAAATTCATTTGTTGGGACCCATGAATACCTTGCCCCAGAGATAATCAGAGGAGATGGCCATGGCAGCTCGGTCGACTGGTGGACTCTTGGCATCTTCCTATATGAACTGCTCTATGGCAAGACACCATTCAGGGGACCTGGCAATGATGAAACACTTACAAATGTGGTCTCGCAGGGGCTGAAGTTCCCTGATAGCCCAGCAGTCAGCTACCACGCTCGCGACCTGATCAGAGGGTTGCTCGTGAAGGAACCAGAGCACCGGCTAGGCTCGAGGAAAGGAGCTGCTGAGATCAAGCGACATCCTTTCTTCCAAGGCCTGAACTGGGCCTTGATCCGTTGGACTGCACCGCCCGAGACCCCGAAGAGCGTCGACACCTCAACCATTGCGGCAGCGGTGGCACGGAAGAAGAAGGAAGGCAAGTGTCTTGAGTTCCGGATGAATGGGGACGACATCGAGTTTGAGCTCTTTTAGTAGTGGCAGTAGTAGTAGAGGTAGTACTTTGTATTCTGATGAAGAACATCCATACCATGGTAGCTAGTAGAAGGTAGTAGTTTCACACTCCCCCACTCCCCCCCCTGCAGTTTTTTCTGTTGAAAATGAGCATCTGTTGTCACCTGCCAATGTTGGGATGTAGTGTATGGTCGGCTGTTGTGCCTGTAACTTTATTCCTTGTTAATACCATCAGATATCAGATCGGCACGGGTAGTTGTTAGCTTGTCATGGGGGCTTTGTGCAAGCATTTTTCTTTCGAATGCAGCCATGGTCTTGCAAGCAATTGCAGCTGGTAGAACATGCTGCTGTGCTGTCCATGGGTGGTATCTGGAACAAACTGTTACTAGTTACAGTAGTTGTATTGCTGGGAAGTATCAGTAACTCGACTAAGGTCGAGTAATAAGTTATGTAACATGTGTCTTTGTTGGTTAATATCATAAAGTTAGGAGCACAGGTTCGGCAGTTCTGTGTCTACTACTGACTTCACAATTATGGACTGACTTCACAATTATGGGTTGGGTTTTGCTGATAGAACGTACACTAGTGTGCACCAGTTACTGCCTGCGGAGTAGCATAAATGTACTGGCATGAATCATCTCATTGCTGCACTGACTGATGCGATGTGATTGTTAGGAGGCCGGGTAAGGGCATCTCCAACGCTCCGACCCAAACGGACGTGTTGGAGCGTTCGTTTTTGGCTGTTCGGAGACGCAGATAGACCAGAACGTCCGTGCCTTTTTTTGATCCCAAACGCACAGAAGACCCAAATCACTATTCCTACTAGATTTTGATGTGCGCCTTGGCGCACGATCCCGTAAGACTCATTGTAGGAGGTAAAATGATAATACATCTTCTTAGGTTTTACAAAATATAGCGAACCACACTAAATTACAAATAGAAAATCATTCATTTATATACCACCAGTTGATTCTGCCAAGAGCAAACTAATGGTTGTTGATTATGCCAAGAGGAACAAAAATAAGTGAACACCAAAATCATCATCTACATGTCCAGCATGGTCTTTAAAACTCATGGCACAAAGGACATAGAAAATTAAGCCGATTACATATTATCTGACAGCACACCGACTCAATAAGAGGATCTATAGAGCTAACAACACAAACACGAGACACGGTCATCCGAACTAAGAACCCGCAAGAACATACAGCGCAAGGTTCCTATAGGCATGCATTCCCTAGTAGTTTTAGTCACGAACCACGAACCCATAGAAACCCTGCAATAGGCGCACAACTTGCATGGTTGATTCCTCGTACGGAAATCGCAAACCAAACGACACAATTGACCAAAAAAGAACCGGGTGGGCGGCGCGATCCCGTGGGATTTGAACCAATCTACAACATGTATAACAGCAGTGAAAATTATCTTAGGTAATGGGGATGCATTTTACATGATTTATAAAACAAATACATCAAGATGAAATTATAACTGAAACACGAAATCAGAACGGAGCAGCATACACTTATATACAATGAGGGATATACATAATAACTATTATGCAAGAGTAGATTGGTAGAAAAGAGAAGACAGTTAGTAAAGTGTAGAATGTACACCGAGAATGTATTAAACGCAATTACTGAAACCAGCAGGAAATCAACAAAGATAACGGTAAGTATATACACATGGTTCTGAGATAACAGTAGGTATATACACACAAGGTAGTACTCAGGTAGTACTCAGGACTAAGTTCTCTACCTACAACAGAATACAGAAGGTAGCAATCTCAATCTAGGTAACGATGATCACACCTCATAATCTATGTTGAATTCGAAGACGTGGATCTCACTTTGAGAATGGTTGGCCTCAAAGTCAAGGAGGATGGAATTATGCTTGCCAAGCTATCTTCATGCTCATAGACAGGGTGTGACGGCAGAAGACGGGAAGATACGTCATCCCTTTTAGCCATGATGACCAGTTGTTGCGTATCTGCCATCATTATTCATGTGTCAAGAAATAGAATCACTTTGAAACTGGCAATTCTTCAACAATCTAGATTAATGTATATAATCTACCCTAAGGATAAGTTTGGTAGCCAAGTAACAACAATTGCATGTCCCCTCTCGACTGACTATACTTGGATGCTTGAACTTCTGAAGCAAAATACAGTAACAACAGTAGCAAAATAGTGGTAGCGAAAGCCTCAAACATAAGAAAATGTTGAACAACAAACAATACAATAAGAGACCCTCTTTCATGAATATCAAGAGAGCAACTATTTAGCCAAAAGTAATTAAGTGTAGACACAGAGTAAGCTCACAATATACTTCCATGAGCCGAACAATCAAGTCAAGAAGGAAAAATTAAGCACGGGTGTGTAAATAGAGAGAGTGATTGTGAAGCAATAGTTTATGGTGTAAAAGGGAACATTGATAAATTCAGCTCTATGTTGTCAGACTAAAGATATCCATAGGTAGATCGAGAAAAGGAGATAGCCGATTTCCAAAGTCTAGTAATCATACGATCTGATTTGCTGAGAAGGAAATGTCTTCTTTCTTATTTTTCTGGAAAGTCATACAATATAAACAATATCTGAATTTTGAATGGATTTAACTCCAAGGCAATTTATGAACTATTCTTTGTTTTGTATGGCTTTAACTCCTACGCGATTCATGAAATAATTGCCCATACTTAATCCATAAGACCAAAAATGAATACAAATGGGTCCTTCTCTTAATTAAAGCCAATGATACATTTCCTATATCATGTCATGAGTAAATAAAAAAAATGAATACATCAAGTAAAAAAACTAAATATTATTTGAATATGCACCTATAAAGTTGAATACCTTTCATAAGATCATCAACCTCATTCCATATTGCAGCTTGTAATTTTCACCCTTGATTCCTGAATCACTTAACACTATATCTGAAGTAAAAATATAACTTTCTAGTGACAACACCAGCAGAAATACACTGGCATATTCAATCTGAAGCAGACAGTAGCCCAGATTCTGTTAGGAATCAAAATCTATATGAAGAAAATATACGCTAAATATCTCTTACTAATGTGTACAACACCAACAACAACAAAAAACACAATCGCATATTGTTGAAGGGAACACAACATATATTTAGTTCCTAAGTCTAGTTAGGAATGAAAAGCGCTTTAAAAAGCAGAATACTTGGTCATGATGCACTTACTGTAGTTACTTTGCTAAATTATAAAGCACATTAAAAAATGAGGGCCTAAGCAACCCCCACTTCATATGGTTGATAGACACATTAAAGAATAAAAACTATCTTGCTATCACAATATAAAAGATGCGTATACATAGGTGTTGAGCGGTTATAAATCCAGAGTCACCATTCCTATAAAAAAAACTAAGAAGAATTGGCGAATAAGCAGGAAAAATATTGGCTGATCAACCATACCAATATGTCCCCAGAAGCAAGGAGCATCCTGCTTATGGGTTGACAGACACATTACAAAATATAAACTATCTTGCTATCACAATATAAAAGATGCATATACATAGATGCTCAGCAGTTATAAATCCAGAGTCACCATTCCTATAAAAAAAACTTAGAAGAATTGGCCAATAAGCAGGAAAAATATTGGAGTATTGGTTTAAGAACATATTGGATACCGCCAAGTTATCCATAAGAGGCAAAATTTCTATGCGCACCAGCAATCCCAAAATACATTTTGTGCGATAGGAGAAGGAACTCTTAAATTTTCCATCTGAAACAACTATTATCTAAGAAAATGGAACAACACAATAATTTTATTTCAGAAAATTGGAACTTGAGGCTCATCTCTGATTTGATGGCAATTTCTTTTCTCATCAAAATAAAAATACAGAAGAAATTGAGAGGATAAAAGTCAATATGACACCAACCATTCAGTTGCTAGCACTTTCCAATTAAAATATGGCAGAATAATATACTGTACTTTTCCAGTATTGAACTAATTAGAGTTGCCAGTACTATGCAGGAATGGATTCGCTATTTTTTCGATGCAAAAGAAGCCATATTTTGGGAGTGTCTTGCGCAGCCCCGCACAGCGCAAATGATAAACAGACAGAGAGTAAGTAGACACGGAGATTGTATGAAAATATATTACACCTAGCAGTAGCATTGTAAGAAACGTGTCTTGCAGATAGACACTACTCAGACAAATGGTCTACACAATCTCACCTCGATAAAAGTTCCCAATGGTTCTCAATTAGCACCTAATACAAAAAAGGCATGCAATTAAAGACAATGTCAGTTAAGGGGTAAGAAGCGTCTTTCAAATCTCCATAAAAAATCCAAGTAACACCATCCATTTGTTTTGTTCAGATAAACCGCGAGCCTTTCACATGTAATAGAACAAAGTCTTGAGCCCAGCGTAGAAACGTCATAGGCAAGTGAAAGCAGAGTATATCATCTAAAGTAGATAGAGACGATGGATACTCACTTGCAGCTGATCTGTGGCACTGAACTTACAGACAATTAAACATTAAATTGTGGGCTGAAACTGCATGACAACCTTTCAGGCAAAATATCTAAGCCCCGACAACAACGCAAGTTACATACTTACAACCTATCTATTAACCCAAACATTCAGCTGTTATTTCACCCTTGACAAATATAAACCTTTCAAATATAATTAACTACTAATTACATACTTATGGACTACTCACTTCTTGGGTTAGTTCAGGGAATGACTTCTTCAGCTTACTAATACTATCAGCTCACAGAGCTTTCATGCCAGTAAAACTTCAAAATGACTATGATATTATAGAGACTAGTAAAATTGCACGTGCAACGCACGTATAAAATAAATAGAAAATTCTTTGTTCATCCTAAAATCAACAAACTTTGTTGTTGGATAGCATTCCTGCATTCGACGCATGATTGCGAGTATTTCCTTTACCCGATGAGACTCTATTGGAGTGAGATTGCGAGTATTTCCTTTACCCAATGAGAACTATATTGGAGTGAATTTAGGGGGAAATGTGTAATTGTGGTGTGAACCTTCTATGATTTATTATAGGACTGGGGAGGGCTGTGTTCTGTGCTGCACCGTAAATGTTTTACCCGTTCTAAATAAGAAGTCAACAACCAAGTTTAATTATTTATATTATTGTTATACTGCAATGATGCAGCCATGTAATCTCATTAATGTGATGATTATGGTCATTATTATTTTATTTTAGGGTATGAATAACAATTGTGTTATCAGCAATATGGAAGAGAGAAGATTTTTTTGCAGTGATGAGTATATGTAAGCAAATTCTCATCCCCACAAAAATGTTACAAATGGCCCGTTCCTCTCTAGTAAAATAAGAAAAAAAATTAGGCTGACATGCCAACTACTCGATCGTTCTAAAAATACCAGTGATACATATTTTTTCATACAACAAGCAAGTAATTTCATAGAGTGCACCTCATCTCATTTGACAAGAAACAACCGGTCTGAGAGTCGTCTTATTTCACATGAAAATCACATACATTGTACACAAGAAAATCACATCATCTCATCTTTCAAGAAACATCTAGATATACTTGGTTGTGTTACACATGAAAATCACACGTACATTGTCAACTATATTAGTTAGATACGCTACATTATTTGTAGATTCCATTTTTAAAAACTTCCAACAATATACATATTAGTTTCACAGTGTACACATTTTCATACCCTTCATCTCATCTCAAGGAACATAATAAATTAAAAGGAAATACATCACACACCATACTGAAAATCAATTGAAAATTGCAGTATTCGAGAAAACCTGGTAGTGGTAGGCTACTGTATTGATATAAGCATCTTTTTTCCTTATGTCTTGTTTTTTGAACCATTCCATCTTTGTTATCCCTCGGATAAACCTGCATATATTTTATTAACAAGTAATACATGGAAATAAAGAGAAAACTTGCATGCCATAATTATTTTAAGAAAATGCACTGATGCTATTTAAATTGTTTCCTCGTTTAATCACTTGCAAGTTACTGCTAGATTGAGTTTAAACTTGATTTCTCTCTGAATCCAAACAAGATGGTACAGTATAGCTGCTACTACTTTGGTCATTTGTAACAATGCAATTGCCTGAAAGACCTCTATGTACACTATGTCAGATTGATCAGATAATATGATGGTATGTTGTTCCCTCATACGCCGCTATTGTTAGAAGATGCACCTGATACCATACATACATAGTAGAAGTATGTACATCAGTTCAAAATGCACCTGAAGAACCTGAAGCCATACATGCTGTTTAAATGGGGAACACTCCCCTGATCCAAATGGTGACGCGGCTCGACAGATATTCTTCATGTACTATGCCTGTGATGAAAACAAAATGGAATCTTAAAATCATCAGGAAACACTGTAATTAGTGAACAGTTGCGGATCAGAAGTTAACGTAGCCAAAAATAGCACAATAGAAGAAGACGATAAAACTAACTGAGTAGTAAAAATGACGAAAAAGTACCCAGAGGTTAACTTAACCATCATTTTTTGACCTCCCTTGTTGCTTCAGAGTAATTTGACCTTCTTGACCTCTGAATGTATATACACTCCATCTCTGCAAACAACAGTATATAAAAAAGTTCCATATAAAAGTGAATTTGCAACCATGTAATGTTCCAAAAACAACTTATAAAAGTGAACTTGCAAAGTTACCCTCATGCAAAACCTATGCAAGATCACAATTAGATAGGTCTCATGAAAAATTGAAGTTAAATGCAGTAACAGTTATAGGGTTAGCCCAAGCATATCAGTAAAAACCAGAAGGAAGCATCCTAGGAAAATATTTGAACTCGCATGTGTAAACTGCGAGTCAGCGAAATTCACTAATCTACATATCACTTTGACTAACGATATGATCTTGCTACATGCAAAAAATTAATTGATGCCAAAATTGTAATGTAATGCATAATGGATTGTCAAACAAGAAAGAAAACAGAGCATCAAGGTCAGATCATACATGCGTTTACCATCACAGGGTATTTCCAATTATCCCACAGCTCCGTCTTCTTTTTCGGAATTCCACCTTGAGTTCACAATTTTATTCTCTTTCTTGTTCTCAAGATTTGGTAGAACCCGTGTTTGTATCCTGATCGTAGCACTAATCCCTGACTGAAGAGTAAAATGACAATACTGAACCTCTAAAGCACTCTATTCGCGATATGCACAATGCACTGATACCCGAGTGGTGTACAAACACATAATCTTAATGTAAAACAGAAAAACCAATTATTGAGACTACACACTGAATTGCTGTAACAGTAAATTGTGCCAAAGAAGAGCAACAAATGCATGTATACGCTATGTAAAGCTTGTAACAAAGCGTGGTGGTAATAATAGAGAGATGACTACAACTCTAATACTAATCAAATTCCCACAAGAGAAATCTAAAGCACGGATTGGAGAATCATAAAATAAGCAGATACCTTCAGGATTCTAGAGTGCGGGCGGCGGGGGACGGGCGGCGGGCGAAGACGGGGCGGCGGGGGGGCGACGGGCGGCGGGGGACGGGCGGCAGGCGGGCGACGGGCGGCAGGGGACGGGCGGCGGGCGGCGGGCGGGCGGCAGGCGGCGGGCCGCGGGCGACGGGCGGCAGGCGGCAGGCGGCGAGCGGCGAGCGGCGAGCGACGAGCGACGGGAGTGATTAGCGTGATTAGCCTAATTATTGATTAGCCTTGATTTGTGATTGGATTGTCAGCCCCGGACTGTTTTAGCGTTAATGTCGGGTGGCCTTTGAAGCGTTGGATGAGTGTTTGACGGCTGCGATCTTTTGGATCTGCCCCCTCTGGGCCTTTTTATACTGGTATAGATAAACATTTTTAACAGTTTAAAAATAATGCACACCAGAGTAAATAACCTTGCTTTACAGCCCATTTTCCATTTTCCTGATACAAGATATATGTCATTTAGTATTAGACATATAAGTTACTAAAAAAAAGATAAATCACCGGGCACATTTAGAGAACAATGACATACCATGCTAACATCAAAATCCGAGCCTCGGTATGGGGAAACTCAAGATGAGAGGAAATAATTTTGATGCCTTCTGGGCTGTTCCAGTAAGTTAGAAAACAACTCATTCATATGTAATAGCACCTCACAAAAAAATACCATATAACTGCATCAAAATGGTACGTGACTAATGAATGAGCTTACATAAGAATTAACAATGACTACTTCTGTTCACTAATACTTCGTGTATAAGACAACTTAGCTTTCCAAAACATCTTATATTAGTGAACGGATGGAGTGCTACATCATTATTTATAGTGATTCACATATAACAGTCTTGTTCTAATATGGATGTTAATCCACTATTTAAAGTTATATCTACAACTTGGAAATGAAAGGAGGACTACTATGAGAGCAAAAATAACGGCATACACATGTTTGGAAAATTGTGAAAGAACTTACTCAATCATGCCAGATGAGCTATCAGCATAAGTATAGAAAAGCTAGTCAATCCATTCTACTTCCTTGGAAACAACTTTAATGGAACCTGGAAATATATGGAAACGTTACTACAAATAGACCTAAGTAATATGTGGTTCACTGTCAATATAGCACATTAAATAACTTATATATGCACCATATCTGGAAGGAGCAAAAAGAAGGACAAGGTCGATTAACTAAATAGCACTACAATGACAAACAAGGTCTTATCGAATGAGTAGACCCTCCAAAATAAAATAAAAAAGGTGCAGAATGTTGTCACATGCTGATCTGTACATATATGGGATCACCTAGAGTTCCAAACACATTATGGAACAGATTCTAAAATAATTTGAACCCCAAAAATGAACTTGTGCAGCGTGGGAGAAAAATGGGAATGAAACAAAGATTAATACTGAAGCTTACCATTTAGCCCATTTAGTTGCAGAAGGACCAAATGGCTAGATCACCCAAACCTGAAATGTACCATGAATCATGCAAACATTAAATAAAACGTGAAATACAATTAAGTTTTCCAATCATATAAAAATCTATATAAGCCAAGAAAATGGTCCGAAGTTCACTAAAAAACAGTACACGTTCGTAGAAAAAAAAGGTGCAACAACATAAACTCAATGGTTGTGCTAACGAAGATAACAACAGATGATTCTGTCATCCCACGGAACCTCAGTGTATTTACATTAATTCAAAAAGCCCTATCACCCAAAAGGGCAAATTAATTTTATGTCCACAGTGCAGCACAAAAGGCAGTAGGCAAATCACCTTTGGTAATCAAATGTATCTACAAAGGAAGCATAGGATACGAATCAGTAGTCCACCTTGTGTCGAAAATAAGAACATCCCTCCTTGCTTCACAAATGGTCCTTCCTGGGAACGTGAACACAACATAAGAGATTGCAAAGATGCTGCCAGCTACATCTGTATATGAAGGAAAGGAAACCAGTTGTCTTGGTGAGAGTAGTATGGTCTGCTCATGCACAAGCAAGGAAAGAAAAGGAAAGGTCCACAATTAGTGAGTAGTCCACCTTGTGTCGAAAAGGAGCACATCCCTCCTTGCTTCACCAATTGTCCTTCCCGGGACAGTGAGCACAACATCAGAGACCGCGGAGATGCTGCCAGCTACATCTGCAAATCAAGGAAACGAAGCCAGTGGTCTCGATGAGAGTAGAATAGTCTGCTCATGCACAACCAAGCAAAGAAAAGGATCGGTTCATATTTAGTGAAATTTATATTCGAAGGGAAAGAGAACACAAAGTACTGCTAGACTTGAAGAACACATATGAAAGAGCTCTCTTCCGATTCACAATTAGTGAAATTTATATTTAAAATGTATACATCATGTGGGGAAGAGGAAAGCTAGGAAGTGACAATAGAGATGAAAATCATGGGACAACATCTAGTATTTAAGAGGGAGGGACGCGGGCAATGTAATGGTATTTAAGTGCCCAGAAGCCTACTTAAGCTAATTATATCATAAATGAATATGAAAGGGAGAAAATAAAGCTTATAGCTCCTATATAAAGTATAAAACCGACCACAACCAAGCAATTTCGTCCCATTTGAACTTTTGATAACATCTACTCCAAGAATTAGATACTCAAATAGCACTATTAAAGACATTACAAAATAGAGTTTTTACGTCTGGAAAGAGGTACTGAAGCATACATCTCAATTTAAAATGTCAAGCACATAAGAATCTAAGAGTAAAAGAGTAAGATCTACATCAGCTTTTGCAGGCTGAAGTAAATAGAATAGCTAATATATGTGCAGCTAGAACATATGTAAAATATTAGAAACCATTCCAAGTCCTCACAAAGTCAAAAGAAATGTGTGTAACTTAAGTTGTACCTTAGCATTCAATTTTAACCATAGATGATGAATTGTATCCATGGATAAAACACTAACCTTGTATCTAAAAGATTATGGTCAAGATAAATAAGTTTAGTGGTACCTAAGTACGCATGCTACTTCTGAAAATAGTTATTTGGTGTACGATTATTAGTGATCATGAAGTAATGGAATTCCTTTCATTTCTTCTCTTGGCTTATTTATACAGGAATGCATGCAATGGAGTTATAACAAAAGACAACACAGAAGCTTTATACAATTTTAGGACAGTGTGCACTGTAGTTAGTAAATTCAGAGATATGCATAGGTTACAGTCTGCTGTAACAAAATATCCCGATACTGATCATATGGCTCTGTTTTAGCTCTTGTCTACATTCCTACATTAGACAAGGAAGTGTGAATTCCCCACTTACTGGCCAAACCACACCACGACAGTTTTCAAGTTTCCGAATACGACACTGTATTTTTCAGAGATCTGCAGGTAACTGTTAAAGTCTGCAACTCGCATGTACACCAGCGATCATATATATACTAACAAGAAGTGAATTTGGCGGAAGATACAAGACGGTTCTCATGTCGCAAAACACAAATCTCTACAGAACAATACGTAATATACAATGTGATTTTTTCCCATGGTACAATCAGCTTAGTTAAAAAGGAATGAACCTTAACTTGACTTATGGTACGCAGATCTAGAATGAACACATAAATGCTAACCAAATCATTTCCTTCCTCACTTGACCAGTATTATCGTCCAATTACTAAGCTCCTAGCCTCCTTTCATTTCTGATTAAACATTACATTAGTTTGATATGTGTCATGTTTGTGATGACACTGAAATCTGATGTTTATGTATCTGCACATGCATATTTATGTACACGGGATGCCACCTCTAAATCGGGCAACATAGAAGAACTTGGCGCATGCATATTTTATACACGGGATGCCAACTCTATGTATCTGCGCATGCATATTTTATATTCTCACAACCATGTATCAGATCAACACAGAAGAAAGCCAAAAAAAAACATATTATTGGCGCAAGTGTAAGGTTCTACCTGATTGGTTGAGGATTTGGGCGCCTAAGCTCCGGATAATTTCTCATCGCCGGCGTCAGCTTGGATGATGGGTGCTGACAGGCTCAGCGTGCTCCACCGATAGGGTGACGCTGCAACACCAGGCAACACGCCTCGTGATGCTCAAGACATCTGGCCTTGCCTTGTTTTGGTTGCTGCTTCCCGTGCCATGTCATGCCGCTGATGATATCCACTCTCAAAGGGATCAGTGGTTCCCTTCCAAGTAATCTCTCGGTTTTAGTCTGTGGTTATGGCAGTGGCCGAGACATTGACGATCTGACTCTCCTATAGCTTCAACCTGTCAATTGGAGAGCAAACAGAGCTAGAATTCAAATACCTACAACCAGGGAGAATATCTGAAATTATAAAGTATGCAAGTATATAGCCAAAGAGGGGACGCATCATACAAATTGTGAACTTCTTTGATGAGAGAATACCAAATAAAGTATTCAACATAATCTACCCGACCAATGACAGGTTAAATCCTAGCTTGCCATTATATAAGAAATCTGCAGATGTTTCTGTATCTCACGCTAACTTTCAATAGAAAACCACCACCGGAATTGGTTCTTCTATTTATTTTCTTCATCTTAACAACGAAAGATAGAAAGAAGAAATAAATACAGACATGTGCTTCTTCCACGTTAAAATCTGCACAAACAGAAACAGCAAGATCTGGGGAATCAATATGGCAAATTACAACGTACCAATATATTATGCCAGAGAGCGAGTTGCCAAACAAATCAAAAGAAAGAAGTGAACGTCAAGTACATCATTTTAAGATATCTGCATGAGCTGCATTGGCTCACGTTCACGCCATATATGGAAGTGGAAGAGAGGAAAAACAAAGAAAAAAGAAGTGGTACCTGTGAATGCTTTGCACACTCTGACATCCAACTCTGGAGGCAATCTCAAAGGCACCACTACATTTCCTGCAATATCAAGTGAAACAATATTAATCTCTCGTTGTTGTATGAAATTTGGTCTAAAATTGCAGACGCAATAACATTGCGCCAGCAATAATTTGGTCTCAAGTGCTGCAATAACAAAATCCTCCAAACAAACCAGAAGAAGAAAAACTGAATCACCATTGTGTGAATGTTCAGAAGCCTTTTTCTGGCTGGTCAAGTTCATTCTCTTCTTTTCCTGCCTAACTTTGAGATGAGAGTTTCTCTTTTGATAAATGTGTTTGCTCCTCATCTAAAGCTACATCAGACCCAGAACAAAATAAAATTAGAAGTTCATCTAAGAGTGATTAGAACTCGAAATCTGGAGGAAATGGTGCCTAAAAATTATCAATTTGGGAAGGAAAAACTAACATCGGCACCCTCTCTCATGTTGTTCGGAGTTCAGCCCATCTCGACTCGACATTACCGTCCGTCTCTGTGTCTACAGAGAAGCATCTCCCTCTGGTGCTGCTTGGCAGCGAGGCAGTAGATCGAGGTGGAGCTCGAGGCGCTGCCGGCACGCCCCGCCATCTCCATCTAGGGCGGAGCTCGAGCAGCCCCTCCTGCTTGCGCCGTCGATGCGCTGCTCCTGTTGGCCGGCGGTCGTCCAAGGAGGCGGAGTGGCGCGGTCACGCGAAGGCTGGGGGTTGAAGACGGAGAAAGGGAGAAGGAGAAGGGCGGGTGGCCAGGGAGGCGGAGCGGCACCGGAACGGCGCAGAGGACCAGCCGGAGCAGGGAGGTGGCGGCTGGGATGGGGGTGCGGGGCAAGAGGAGGAGGCAGACAGAGGCGGCGGCTGCACGCGAATGGCTAGGGTTTGTTCCAGGGGGCTCTGATTTTGTCTCACCTCACACCCATTCATGTCCAATCAGCGAACCAGACGTGGCCTAGACGCGAGGCAAGCGACCCAACCGGCCCGCGCGAAGTGGCTGTCGTGGATGCGCTGTGAGGCCCCCGTTGGGGGGCATCTATTATAGGTTAGATTCTCTAGTACTAGCTGCCATGAACCAGCCCGGCGAGCTCCGCCGCGCCCGTGCTCGCTGCATCCCGGCAGGCCGCGCCCCGGCGACCTCCGCCCCCGCCCGTGCCGCCCGCGCGTGCAAGCTCCGTGGTAGGCCGCGCCCGACGAGCTCGCCCTAGGCCGCCGCACTCCGTCGCGGCGCCCTCGCCTCGTGCTCGCGGCCGAGAGGTGCGGCACGGCGAGCGCCCGCAGCACGGACGGCGCGGCCATATAGGTGCTTTGCCGCGAGCGCACAGGCCAGGACGGCGCGGTAGAGGAGAGCCCCCGCGCGGCCAGGACGACGCGGCGTGGCCGGAGCTAGGAGACGCGGCGCGTGGCTCGGCCTGGCGAGCGAGGGCGGCGCGGGGCGGGCGCGCCCGTGGCCGGAGCGAGCCTGCGCGGCGTGGCGAGGCCGGCGCCGGCGCAGCCGTGGCGAGCGCTGCCCACGCTCGACGCGGGCGCGGCCAGAGCGAGGAGACGCGGGCGCGGCCGGAGCGAGGGCGGCGCGGGCGCACCCGTGGCCGGAGCGAGGAGGCGCGGGCGCGGCCGAGAGCGAGGAGACGCGGCGCGGCCGGAGCGAGGGCGTCGCGGGGCGGGCGCGCCGTGGCCGGAGCGAGGAGGCGCGTCGCGGGCCCTGCGCGGCGTGGCGAGGCCGAGCGAGGAGGCGCGGGCGCGGCCGGAAGCGAGGAGGCGCGCCGCGGCCGAGCAAGGAGACGCGGGCGCGGCCGGAGCGAGGCGGTGCGGGGCGGCGCGCCGTGGCCGGAGCGAGGAGGCGCGGCACGGCCCTGCGCGCGGCGTGGCGAGGCCGGCGACGGCGCAGCCGAGCGGGCGCCACAAGCTCGACGCGGGAGCGGCCCCGTTCGCGCGCGGCGGCCCTGTTCCTCGCCGCTGTGGGCACGGCCCTGTTCCTCGCCGCCGTGCACGCGCCCTCGACCGTCGCCCTGCGCGTCGCCGTCGACGAGCTTTGCGGCCGGAGCTCGTTTTGGCAGCGATAAATTCCGGCATGGATGAAAAAAAGCGAGGAGTCAGCGACGGGGTTCGGCCGGTGTCGGCGATGGCGGCAGTTGGCCAGGCCAGCCAAAATCCGGTGGCTATGCCGGTCATCTCCATGGGAAAAAGAAGAGAGAGGAGAGAGAAGGTGTGGGCCTGGGCGGATAGAAATGGACGTCTTGAGCTGTCCCGAGCCATCCGGACAGACAAATTGGATCAGTGATCGATTTCTAGGTTTCGTCGTAAACCTAATTGGTTACTTCCAATTACGTAAATCAATAGTCATACCCAATCGAAAAAGGATATTATCCAAACGCATTTCCCGTCTCCGCACTTAACTTAGCAGTCTATGTAAAAATAAAAGGACTATTCTCTTTCTTTGGGCCAATAACTCGAGCTATACTAATTTGGTATAATCAAAATACACCTTTGGTACAAAATTGACAATCTCACAAGGATGAAATATCAGTAATTTTGTATTTACTGGTTGATCCCATCTTTTACAGAATCAATTCCTTTTTTGAATGTACAAAATTTTTGAAACTTTGGGTATTCAGGGAAGCCCTTGTTATTCCCAATAAAATTGCCCGATAATAGATCGATTCATCCAAAGCTCGCCCTGCTCGTTCCGCTCGCAATAGTCCGGCAAAGTCCGCCCAAATTTAAATCAGGTTTGGGTCGCCCCGGACATTAATGGCCGTTCGTTTTGCATTTGGATCTGCGCATTGGGACGCGTTTTTACCCAAACGGACAAAAATGGTCTCCAAAAATTGGAGATGCACTAAGAAAACTGGTAACTCGTTTGGGAGCGATTTCCTCTCTTTTGGAACGGAGCTAGTTTATGGTAAAAAAGGAAACGTACATGCAAGGATGACTGTTTGGCAGCTTCAGTTTTACTGTTTACCTATTTATGCATCTTGTTTCAACAGGCACATGCCCTAGTTAATTTTTTCCTGCACATGCTGAAAGATCAAAATATTTTTTAGCGAAATAACAAACTAGCAACTATAAGTTCATAGATTACTCCCGGGAACACGTGGGACTTTTTTGTTAAACTTGAAATGAACTTTCTGGAATTAAGAAGCTCGGAGTAGCCCGGGAGCCAAAAATCTCGTTTCCCTGAGCGTTGCTAATAGTAAATCAGTAGAACAGCATGATAAATCACAAAATGGGCATTTCCTCTACAAAATCCACTGTAATATGTACAAATCTAGTCGTATATCCCATTTGCTGGCCAGGACACTGCGCTAGGCGAGGAGCGCAGCGGCATGGTCCTGTGGCGGCAGTGCGGAAGCGCGGCCCTGCATTGACGGTGTGCTCGACGTTGTCAGGCTTCGGGCGGCGTGGGTCACCTTCTTCGCTGCTGACCGAGCCTTCGTGGTGGGGATTAGGGCAGCCGGTCCGGAAAGGAACCGGCGAGCGGCATGGGGTTGCTGGCTTGTATCTAATAATGGTGGTATGGCTCTAGTGTTCTTCTTGTGACAAGTTCTTTTTTATGTTGGCCTCCTGAATCTGGCCTATGATGAGTTCCTATCTTCCTCTCGAAGATTTCTGCAGTTTGGTGATATCTAGAGCGGAATAAATGTGGTTGTGTACACCTCTTTCTTCATCCAGTGTGGTTTTATTTAGGCGAGGCGCACCTTCTATCGGTGTCATGAGACATGTCTTAATATAGATTTCCATTAAACAGAGGTGGAGAATATCATGGTGGCTACGATCGAAAGTTGGTAATGGCGGAGAAGGTACTTATTATAAAACAACACGAACTGAATAGATTGCGCCGTGACCTCTAGGGTCCGACTCTGCTCTCTTTATATAGCACATCATACACGGTACAAAGGTTGTTAGGATTTACACATATCTAAACAGCTAGAGAGCTAACTGATTCGGTTAGCTAAGGAGATAGGATCGACATCCTCTATCCTACTCCGTTTAACAGCCCCTCTCGATCCAAACGAGTGCTAACCAAATTCAAACCATACTTTAGTCTGTCGAATAAATCTCTTCCAAGCGCCTTTGTAAAGATATCAGCTAACTGATCTTGAGTAGAAATAAACCGAACTTTCAGAGCTCCAGCTGCTACTTTCTCTCGAACAAAGTGGAAGTCAACTTCTATGTGTTTCATGCGCGCATGGAAGATAGGATTCACTGTGAGAAACATGGCTCCCAAGTTGTCACACCACAATACTGGAGCTTGAGACTGAAAGATCCTTAATTCCCGAAGAACTGACTGTATCCAAGTCACTTCAGCTGTACCATTGGCAATGGCTTTATACTCGGCTTCTGTGCTCGATCTACTCACTGTTGGTTGCTTCCTTGAGCTCCATGAGATTAAGTTTGGCCCATAAAACACTGCATATCCTCCTGTAGATCGTCGATCATCTGGACATCCCGCCCAGTCTGCATCAGTATAAACACTCAGCTCTGTTGATGTCGAGCGAGTAATATTCAGTCCTGTACTCAATGTCCCTCTGACATATCTCAGAATCCGCTTGGTTGCAGCCCAATGTGCATCTGTCGGAGCAGCCAAGAACTGACAGGCCTTGTTCACCGCAAACGAAATGTCTGGCCTTGTCATACATAGATATTGTAGAGCTCCTACCGTGCTTCTGTAAACAAAAGCATCTTCACTCGACAAAGGTGCGCCAACTGTTCTGCTAAGCTTGTCAGATGCTGACATTGGTGTACTGCTGACTTTGCACAACTGCATGTTCAGTTTCCGAAGAAGATCAGCAGCATATTTTGACTGAGTGAGAGCAATACCATTGGACTGCCGAGTAACTTCAATACCGAGAAAGTACGCGAGCTCTCCAAGATCCTTGATGGCAAATGAGTCCCGAAGATGGCCAAGCAACTGGTTAACTGTCTTTGAACAAGAACCAGCAATGATGATATCATCTACGTAGATGAGCATATAAATGACAGCTCGCGAACTGACGAAAACAAACAGAGAGGTATCTGCTTGTGAGGGAACAAAACCAAGTGACTGCAGTTTGACGCTGAGCTTCGAGTACCATGCCCTCGGTGCTTGTTTCAAACCGTATAAAGATTTCTGGAGCCGACACACATGGTTTGGCTTGTCAGGATCAACATAGCCTGGTGGCTGATGCATATAAACCTCCTCCTGGATGTCGCCGTGGAGAAAGGCATTCTGAACATCGATTTGCCGCAAGGTCCAGCCGCGAGACACGGCGATAGACAAGATCAAGCGCACGGTCGTTGGCTTGACGACAGGGGAGAAAGTGTCGGTGTAGTCAATCCCCTGCCTTTGGGTGAACCCCTTCGCCACAAGTCTGGCCTTGTAACGATCAACAGAGCCATCTGGTTTCTGTTTCACTTTGTATACCCATTTGCAGCCCACAATATGATGACCACGAGGTGGTTCCACGAGACGCCAGGTATTGTTCAGATGGAGAGCACGACATTCTTCATCCATTGGAGCTTTCCAAGCAGGAACACCGAGAGCATCTATATGTGAGACAGGTTCGGCCGCAAACGCCCGCTTGGCAGTGTCATAGCGAACCATGCCATCAGGTAGTCGTACTGGCTGAACAATGTTGTTGCGAAGACGGGTGCGCATCGGGTGAGCAGCAACAGCAGGTGGTGTCGGAGTGCCAGTAGAGGGCGATGATGGCGACGATGCAGGAGACGAGTCAGACTCGTCATGGGCCGGCCCAGTAGGCGGAGTGGATGGTGACGGAGGAGGTGGTGACTCTGGGTCTGGATCGCCATGAGCCTCTGGCGGGTCAGCATGATCGACGTCGGGAGGTGCATGCAGGTCATGCAGACGGCGATCGACGTCGTTGTGAGCTCCACCTGAAACAAGAACAGAACTAGGAGCAGGATTAGTAGCAGGTGTCCTATCGCTACATACTGAATCAGCTGGTTCAGGTAGGAGCAAATGATCTTCAGTGGGTAGAGAGTATTTGGGTGAGTCAGCTGCAAATGGAAAGATTTGTTCATCAAAAACAACGTCGCGTGACACGTAGATAAACTCGAGTTTCCGGCTGTTATAGGGTCGTAAGTTGGGCCAACAGGCACACCCAAAGACTCGAAGGATGTCATACCGAATAGGAGTTTTGAAGAGCTTGTGTGCTGGGGTATCGTTTTGGATGACACGACTAGGCATTCTGTTGATTAGATAGCATGCAGTCAAGACAGCGTCATCCCAAAACCGAAGAGGGAGAGACGCATGAGCAAGGAGGGCTAGTGCTGTTTCTACGAGATGGCGATGTTTCCTCTCGATGGCACCATTTTGCTGATGGGTATGAGGGCATGATATGCGGTGTGAGATGCCAGTTTCAGCAAAATATCGATGTAGTTTATGGTATTCCCCTCCCCAATCAGACTGGATGGACAGAATTTTCATATTAAAGGATCGTTCAACACGAGTTTGAAACTGATAGAAGACATGCTCAACATCGGACTTGTGTTTCAACAAATACACCCATGTGAATTTACTAAAATCATCCAAAAAACTTACATAGTAACTAAAACCTCCTGCAGAAGTAATGGCAGGACCCCACACATCTGTGTGGACAAGATCTAAAGGGAAAGCAGAAGCTCGACTAGATGGTTCATAAGGCAATTGATGAACCTTTGCTTGTTGACACGCATCACACACATGCGTTGCTAGCTCTTTATTCATGGATGATACTAATTTATTTGTGGATAGAATGGCTTGGACGATGGTCGAGGTGGGATGTGTAAGGGTACATTGCCCCTATGTGTGGTTTTGGTAATTAATGACAACCCCTATGGACTAATGTTTTCACTGAGTTTATATGAAGGAATATTCCATAGGTTATACTTGCCATGAAGATAAAGATATACCTTGTGTATTGGCATCAAGATCATCGGTATGAAGATATATATGTGGTATGATCAAGAAGAAGAAATGAAGATGGAGTTCTTATGTGGAACTCAATATTAGCCATGCTCTATCTTAAGTGAGTATGAGAAGATACAAGGTTGAGTTGGGCAAGTTCAAGATGAGCATCTTGTGTGGATCACATGCTTGAAGCTTGCCGTCCATTTGGTGATAGTGAAGATGTGCATCAATGAACCTTTCCCATCATAGTGTATGGGGGAGCATTTGTGAGTATTCACGAAGCGACAATGATCAAGTGATGGGATGCGCAAGGCAAAGGTATGACCTTGATAGGTTTTCCTTTTGCCGGTCTCGAGGTGGTTGATGGGAGACCGGATTATAGGATAGATAGCCGCACTATCAAGAGGGGCTTTCGGTTGGGTAACTTGATCACATCGTCTTAGGGAGCTCAACCCTTTGCATACTTTGCATATCCTTATTGCTTCTTGGTGTTTCTCTATGTGAGGTTCTTGAGCTTGTTGATAGTTTTACAACAAGCCCAAGTTCATCGAAAACGGAGTTCACATGCATCTTCTATTGCGTTTTCGAGGTTGGGTGATTTTACCGGTTATTCATGAGATAAGGTTCTACCTTTTATATTCATGATAAAATCCCCTCCTACAGATTCTTGGGTTTTCACTTTCCATAAGATAGCATTTGTTGTTATCTTCCAAACAAAATTGGTTTCATGCGATTCGGAGTTCGGGAGCAATAGTTATTAAAGAAAAGGGAAAAAGGAAAAAGAATAAAAGGAAAAAGAAAAAGGAGGGGCCAGCCGATCGGCCGGTCTGACCGGACCGCAACCGGCCCACTGGTCCGGGGACCGGACTTGGCACCGGTGCCATCCGGCTGTGTCCGGTGGCCATTGGGCCCGTGATGGTCGGAGGCCCGGTGGCCGAGCCGCCCGCCGGCGCTCCCGGTCCCGACCGGCGCCTCATCTCGGGCCGCCTCCGCCCACCGGCCCACACGGCCTCCTGCCCTCCGCGCCGCGCCGCGCGGTAATGGGCCGCTGCCGCCGCGCGCCGCGCCGCTGCCCGCCCGCGCGCCGAAGCCCTTGCCGGGCCGCCTCCACATTGTGAGGCCCACGCGGCCGGGCCGCTTCCCCGAGCGGCTTGAAGGCTTTCGCCGCTGTGCGCGCCTCTGCCCGCCGGTCGGTGGGCCGGTCCGGCCGGACAGCCACCGGCCTCTCCGGCCCAGTCCGGGTCGGCCCGCCGACTTGGCCATTGGGCGTCTTTTTTAGCCCGATTTTAATGCGATTTGCACCCAGTTTTCTCCCCAACGGTTAGTTTTCTCCCTAGACTATAAATAGCCCTTCTTCCACCTTGAGCAAGTAGTTCTTCCCATTCTCTCTCCTCCATTGCTACTATTTGAAGAACTTGCTCTCCCCCTTGATTCCTCCAATCATTCTTGCTCATATTTGAGGATTTGGGAGAGGAGATCTAGATCTACACTTCCACCGATCGATTTCTTCTCTAAGTGAGGGAAACTCTTGGGATCTAGATCTTGGAGTCTTTGGTTGACTTTTCCCCTTGTTCTTCCTCTCCAATCTCATCCTAGCATCCGTTGCTTTGGTGGGATTTGAGTGTGAAGGACTTGAACACCTCCGGTGTTCTTGCTTTGCATCATTGCATAGTGTTGAGCTCTCCACCACGATTTGTTCGAGTGAGAGACCGTGAGCTTGTTACTCTTGGAGGGTGACCTCCTAGTTGGCTTGGTGATTGGTGCTCCGGTGATCTCTTCAAGAAGATTGTGAAGAGGCCCGGGCTTCTCCTTCGTGGAGCTTGTGAAGTGGTTGTGGAGCTTGCCATCTCCGGAGCGGAGGAAAAGCTAACCATAAGGAAAGGGCCATTATCCTTCGTGGGTGTGGTTCGGAGAATAGGGTGAGCCTTCGTGGCGCGGGGAATCCTTCGTGGGACCTCCACTCCTCCAAACGTGACGTACCTTGTTGCAAAGCAAGGGAACACGGGAATACATCCTCGTCTCCGCGTGCCTCGGTTATTTCTATACCCGAGCTCTCTTTCCTTGTGATAGCCATCGTGCTTGAAGTACATATATCTTGCTATCACTTGTTCTTCATATATCTTGTGCCTATCTTGCTTAGCTCTAGTTGCTATTGTTACACTTAGTTGAGCTTAGCATATTTAGGGTTTGTGCTTGTAAACTAAACGATAGTTTAATTCCGCATTCATACAAGACAAATCCGCAAGAGTTTGTAATTGCCTATTCACCCCCCCCTCTAGGCGACATCTCGATCTTTCAGGATGGCCGAGGCGTTGGTGCCACAAATCCTTGGATGGAGCGGAGTGGAGGGCTTGGCGATGGCGAGGATGTGGCACGGGGTAGAGTCCATGGTGGCCTCTACCTTGTAGACGAGTTTGCTTCGTGGTGCGATCCTTGATGAAAAAACAGTCAGGGTGAAGTTCAACAAAACAGTGATTATCAAAGGCAAGTTTGCTAGCTGAAAGGAGATTTTTAGACAGTGCAGGGGCATGTAGAACATTTTTAAGACGAAGGGGATGAGTTGAACCAGGTAAAGATGATTCACCAATATGTAAAATAGGCACGTGCATACCGTTTGCCACCTGGATCTGATCATTGCCTTGGTAGGCATCTTGGACATGTAGGCGGCTCATGTCATTCGTCATGTGGTCCGTCGCACCGGAGTCCAGTACCCAGTTGTCGCCATAGTCGTTGGCGTTGGAGGTGGAGTAGGAGTAGGAGGCTTGCCGGTTGGAGGTCTCTGGCTGAATGGCGTGGTTGAAGCGAGAATAACAGCGGAGGGCGTCGTGACCATAGATACCGCAGATCTGGCACGTGGACTTGCCACCACCGCGTCCACGTCCTCCTCCTCCTCCCTGAGCTGAGCCGTCGCGCCCAGGGTTGTGGCCACGGCCGCCGCCGTTGCCTCCTCCATTGAAGCCGCCTTGATAGCCGCCGTAGCCGCCACCGTAGCCGTTGTGGCCACCGTTGTCATGGAAGCCGCCATGGTGACGGCCTCCTCCATTGCCGCGGCCATCGCCACGACCACGGCCTCCGCCGCCGCGACCACCTTGATAGCCACGGCCACCACCGCGCGAAGCATTGTTGGCGGAGTGCTGAAATTGGCCTCCCGAAGCGCGATCGCCATGGCGCGCTTCATAGGCCGTCATGTGACCGTAAAGGTCGTTGAGGGAGAAATCGTCTTTCCCTGCAAGCATAGACATCGAGGTGGTGAAGTTCTCGTGATCTTCTGCAAGCCCAGCGAGGATGTAGGAAACGATCTCGTCGTCGCCGAGCGGGTTGCCGATGGTCGCCATCGTGTCGGCGATCTTCTTGATGTTCTGGAAGTAAGTGGACATCGTCACGTCCCTCTTCTTCGGCCTCACTAGCGCGGTGCGGAGCTGCACGATCCGCGCTTTGGACCTGGACGCAAAGGTCCGATCCAGAGCCTCCCAGACCTGGGCCGATGTCTTTAGGAGCTGGACATGGCCAAGAACCGGCGGGGTAAGGGAGGTGAGCAGACCGCTGAGAATCTGCTGATCTGTCTTCCGCCAGGCCGCGAACGCCGGATTGGCAACCTGCGTGGAGCTTCCGGTCTCGGCCGGGACGAGTTTTGGCGGCGCGGGATTGCTGCCGTCCACGAAGGCCATCAGATCGTTGCCGATGAGAGCAGGCATTGCCTGGGCCTTCCAGAGCAGAAAGTTTTCCTGATCCAGCTTAATGGGAATAGCGGCGCTCAGTGTGGCGGTGATGTTGATGGGAATGGCGGCGGTGGGTGGTGGTACGGCTGGAGCCATGGATGAGATGAGATCGGTTTGGCTCTGATACCATATAAAACAACACGAACTGAATAGATTGCGCCGTGACCTCTAGGGTCCGACTCTGCTCTCTTTATATAGCACATCATACACGGTACAAAGGTTGTTAGGATTTACACATATCTAAACAACTAGAGAGCTAACTGATTCGGTTAGCTAAGGAGATAGGATCGACATCCTCTATCCTACTCCGTTTAACACTTATTGCGGTGGAGACAATGCGACAAAGGTTCTCCCTCTCTGTCGCGTGTCTGGTTGCAAGCGGGGGTGACAACACATTTGGATTGCATTCCTTGCGGTGCTCCCAGAGAACGAGCCACGGCTTTTAAGGTACGCAAGGTCTGACCTGATTGTAGCTGGTAATGGCCCTACTAAAGGCATTGCTTTTCAAACTTAGAATTTCTCCAGGGTGAAAACTCAAGATCTTCGACGGGAAACGACGACAACACTTGTTGTATGTCTGTTGTCTTTGGTGGTGGTTAAAGTGCTACTGCTGCGAATGGTTCAACACACGACAAGGGGAAAAAAAGGTCTTTGCTTTCTTTTTTCTTTTCTTTTCTTTTTTCTTGGCTTGGTGCATCCTAATGTATTTGGACATCTTGTTCGTTTGAAGCTTGATGTAATTAGTTTTTCGTGATATTAATATATTTTCTTTGTCAAAAGAATACGCACAATTCTTACATAATTAAAGGCAACATCCATGAAACCCTAGAGGTTAGATTTGTCGTTGGACCTACACAATGTAGGTCTTCCAACCATGCTTCCTCTTCGGATTGTTTGCACCAGTCATGAAACTCAGAGGATTAAGAATTTCCTCTTCTTCGTTGTTCCAAAGTATTCTAGATTTTTTAGGATTTTCTAGCAGCAGTTTGGCCACAAGGAAGCCGGCAATGGAACAAGTTTGGAATAACTGGGCCTGCTTGCAAATGAACCCCTCACGCTTGTCGCTTGGTATGGTAGTATTTGGGCCATTTATCCATGGAAATAGGTGTTTCAACCACCTGCACAGCTCTTGCGGCGATCTTGGGCATGTTCGTCTTGATACATGCCACCGTGAGACGCAAAAATGAAACAAGAAACTGATTGACATCTACAAGCAATAGCACAAACTGAGCACTCCACAAAACCAAAGTATCTTGCAAACCTGGAACAACAATGTTTGCCAGGAACCTCCATCATGGCATGTCCAAGTCTGCAACGAAGCAAAAAAAAATATTTTAAGAAGAAACGCAAAACGACCTCTGACTCACGTATTTTTAGGGTCGCTCCCAGTAATAAATTTCCACTCCTGATCCTCAAGAGAAGGATAACACATCTTTATTGGCATCTGCCACTAGATCAGACCATTTTGCTTCCACTAGATCCAGAATAGCATGAGATCGATCGGCTGTAGTCACACTGCTTACTAGCTATAGAGCACACGTTCCCCAGAGAACAGAATCGGAAATCCATGTGAGCTCGTTGCAGGTATCCGATGAAATAACCCCCTTACGGAGGGATCCATTCAACTAACCAGGAAGATATCTGATAATAGAACAATATTTTAGCGATACATGCTAGACCTGCCTATGTTAGTTAATCTGCTAGAAAAGAAGTGATGCAGGGTAGAGACCGCAGCGATGTTTGGCCGTGTGGGAGTGTATGCCGAACGCAGATATGTCCTAAGCAAAATTTGTGAGAAAATATGCATCCATGCCGTACAGATAACATGCAGTAGTACCAAAAATCAACCTAAACTAAAAAATATTTACATGTATACTATCGCCCACGCCAAGGAAAACACAAGTAGCAGGTAAAACAAGTGCCTCATGTCACACAATCTCAATATCCCAGCCACAACTGAGACACCATTTATGTCTGACAGGTCAGCCCGTGGAGCAATGGTCTCTTGCGTAGTCTCTTTCATCTCATGCTCCAGTCTCTTTTTTCTCCGCAGGTATTTCAAGAAATTACTGTTCTTATCACCGTAAAGGTAGCTGCTAACTATGAACGTCATATGTTTATTTTCCTGGACCAAATAAAACAACCCTGCTTGCAAGCGGCGCTCTCTGTACTTACTAAGTGCATCGTTTACCGTGCAAGCTAGTCTTTCCAAGGTTTCAATATTTTCGCTAAAAGCCACCCATGAACTGACATCGTGCTCGCCGATCAGCCAGCCAATCCTCCACCTCCCAGTACGAAGCTCTATTTCGTGCCACAGTGTTGTTGGTTTAAGTATGACTCTGGGTTTACCCAGTGTTCTCGTGCCATACTCGTCACAGATACATAACCTGCACATCTTCTTAGGTCGTCCAATGAGGTTGTTTTTTCCGCAAACTAGTGACCCAACCTTCTGCTTGAAAATAAATAAAAACATCTTTCGTGGATTCGGGTGTTTGATCCTGAGTATGACATCAACATTAAAAATCAATGACCAAAATCTTTCAATCAAAAAATTAATAGAAAAAACTAGTCCTTCGCCTTCTGAGGAAAGGTATATCCATGATACTAGTTCATGTTTGGTTGTGTGGGAATGGGAGTGTATGCCAAACGCAGATATGTCCTAAGCAAAATTGATGAGAAAATATGCATCCATGTCATGCAGATAACATAGCAGTTGTACCAAAAATCAACCTAAACTATAAAAATATTTACATGTATACTATTGCCAGCGCTAAGGACAGCACAAGTAACATACAAAACAAGTGCCTCATGTCATACAATCTCAACGTCCCAGCAACAACTGAGACACGGTTTATGTCGGATAGATCTGTCCCCAGAGCAATGGTCTCTTTGGTAGTCTCTTTCATCTCATGCTCCAGTCTCTTCTTTCTCCATAGGTGTTTCAAGAAATTACTGTTCCTACCACCGTGAAGGTAGCTGCAAGCTAGGAACGTCACATTTTCACTATCCGGGACAAAATAAAACAACCCCGCTTGCAAACGTCGCTCTTTGTACTTAGTAAGTGCATTATCTAACGTGTCAGCTAGTCTATCAATGGTTTCAATATTTTCCTGATAGGCCGCCCATGAAGTGGCATCGTACGTGCTAATACCCAGGGCATGCCTCCACCTCTCAGTACGAAGCTCTTTTTCATGCCACAGTGCTGTTGATTTAAGTATGACTCTTGGTTTAGCCAATGTTCTGGTGCCATACTCATCACGGGTACATAGCCTGAACATCTTCTTTGGTTGTCGAATGATGACCTTGCCTTTTCCGAAAACTAAGGACCCAACCTTCTGCTTGAAGATAAATAAAGACATCTTCAATGGATTCAGGCGTTTCATCCTGATTATGAAATATGTGACATAAACATTAAAAATCAACGACCAAGATCTTTCAAAAAACTAAAAAGAACTAGTCATTCGCCTTCTCAGGAAAGGTAGGTCGTAGTCGTTTAAGGGAAAAAAAAGGCCAAAGTTTTAAATCCGTCTTAGAGTCAAATTCTAGAGTTTCTACCACCGTCGTTGTTTGAAATATTATAACGAGAATTTAGATTATATTAGGTGAAAGAGCGACGCGCCCCTCTGCCATGGTCACGGCCCAAACCGAGCCCAGATCGGGCCCTGTCAGCGTCGCAGCAAGCCGCATCCACGCCGGAGGGGCGGCAGCAAGCCGCATCCACGCCCTCCGCCAACCGCCAGCAGGACTGCCGCCGGGATTCTCCTCTGCTGCGACCGCCACATCCGGAACCGCATCGCCGCCGGGCCGCTGCATCTCTCCGCGAGTTCGACCAAGAAAACTTCGGCCGCCGCCGGCACCGCCCGAGCTTTTCTCGGCGGTTCGCGCCGACGGCGGGGGGGGGGGCAGCGGGGTAAGTGGTGTGCCGCCCGTGTCGCCAGAGGAGGCGACGCGGGGGCAGAAGGTCTCTCAGATGTGGTTTGTATCTCCGATGAACAGAGGGATTACAATTACCAGACTAGAGTAATACTACAGTATACATGTAAGAACTTAACCCGGTAAATGCGTTCGTACCTGCTGCCGTCGGAAATACTTCTAGCTTGCATCTCCATCTCCATGAGTAGAATCGCAGATTCGAACCGGCTATTTGGTGATCTTCAGATGCCAGAGTATATAAAGACTAGGGCGTAGAATAACTTGGTTCGGAACCGGAACTCTTTTTTGGGGGGTGGCAAAGGTCCGGGACACTCCTCTTTTCTGGTTTTGACAAGTTTTTTCTTCTTTTCTTTTTCGAATCGGTTTTGACAAGTTTTGACAATACTCCTAAGAGCATCTCCAGCTGCGTTCCCCAAAGCGTCCCCCAAACCGCGCCGGATTGAACGTTTGGGGGACGTGTTTTGTTCGTGCCGCCTTTGGGGGACGTCGCTCCCCAGCCGCGTCCCCCAAACGCCTCCCCCAAACATTTAAAATACTTTTTTGGCTTTTTTATTTCAATTTCCACAAACTAATACATAATTTGGAGCGTGATTTACACGAAAACATAATTGGGAACGTGGTTTTACACAAACTAATACATAGTTTGAACCGTCGTGGACACAAATATAAAATTTTGCAAAGAAACTAAACCTAACTAGGCCATGCATCGAAGGTTTCCTGTGTTCGCTGCTAAGAAAGAACACTCGAGGGCACACCCAGTCACCTAAACTGGAAAATCCAGCGGGAGGATGGTACCCTTGTTGGTTCTACCGATGAGGCGAACAGACAGAAACCTCCATGCACGTGTTCGCTGCGAAGAAAGAACACTCAGTCGTCCTCCTCGTCGGTCTTTGTCGCCGCCCGTAGTCCCGGCGGCACCGCGTCTCGTCGAAGACCTTGACGCTCATGTCCCTGTCGCCGAAGTAGGAGAACATGAGGATGAAGCCGGCTTGGAGGCTGTGGTGCCGCGCGAACTTCTCCCAGCCGATGTTGAGGTACATCTTGCCGCGCGCGTCGTAGATCACGTCGACGATCCACCGATAGTAGCCGCACGCAGCCTCCCGCAGATGCATCGTGCGCGGGCGATCGTCGCCGGCGACGTAGTCGGCGAAGGAGTCCGGCAGCCTCTGGATGCCGCGCGGGTCGCCCTTGAGGATGAGGACGAACTCGAACCGCACGTCCGGCTCCACGTCCATCTCCGACGATGATGAAGCCGGCGGCGTGGAAGGCGACGGCGAGCGTTCAGCTCTGCCGCGGCCACGACCACGACCACGGCCGCGAGGTCGGCCTCCGCCTCTACCGGACATAGCGTCGAGTCTTGTTGAGATGGTGGCGGCTAGGGTTTGGGAGAGAGGCGCTAGGGTTTGTGTGTGAGAGGGACGATGAGAGGCGGCCCTTTTATAGGCCGGAGGGAGGCGGGGGGCGGTGGCGCGCATTAACGCCGGCACGCAGAGCTAGGCGCGACGGGACGCGTCGCTGCGTCGCCGTGGGAACTGCACCGTCGCTGCGGGAACTGCACCGCCAATAACTTTCGAGTCGCGAGGTAGGCGATGGTTAGGTTAAAAATTTATTGTGCCGCTGACGAGTCGGCCCCGCCACTCCCCGTCTCGCTTTTCGGTGTGTCCGGCGTCCCCGGTGCGTCCCCTGTGGGACGGGGACGGGCTCGGGGCGCCGGACACCGTATGGGGGCGCGCCGGACAAAAATGGGCTTTGGGGGACGCGGCTGGAACGGTTTTTTGTCCGGCGCGCCCCAAATCCCTTTAGGGGACGCTTTGGGGGACGCGGCTGGAGATGCTCTAAACCGAAGTTGAGAAGAGATGGTTGGACAAAGCCCCTGCAAATATTGATGCTTCGTTTGATGCAAAGTTCTCCGTGACACTACAGACGCAGTAATAGGTGATAGTTACGGAAACTTTGTTTACGACGTGATGCAAGCCGAGGTACATGCCTTGAAACAAGGTTTAATTTTGGCTCAAATAGTTGGATGCAACAGTTATATGTTGTTCATGTTGTGAGCTTTAGCTGCAATTGTTGATGACGGCTATCATCCGACTTCTGAATTTTAGAAGGTTAAATTTAAACATAATTTTCGTGAAGCAAACTCTATAGCTCAAGAATTAGCTAGGTTAGCTCGTAGATCAGATCAACAAGTCTGGTTAGATGAGCTCCCAGTTTCTATTGTACCTTTTCCAGTTAATGATGTAACTTCTATTTTGAATGAATAAAGAAGTATGTTTATGTAAAAAAAAAAAGAGAGTAAAATGCATGCTCGGTCCCTAAACTAGTGGACGTGTCGAGAACAGTGCCTAAACTCAGGAAAGGCACCAACACGGCTCCTAAGAGCATCTGACACAGGTAATGGAAGAGCCAATAGAGATGACGTTCGGAGCTTTCCACTTCCGCGTCGGGAAGGAAGGATCGCATTGTCTCGCAACTCCGGTCTCGTCGGGATCGTCAGCGGCGACTCCGATTTCTCGGAATCATCACCATCATTCGAGGCGGGCGATGAGGAGATTTCGCCGCCACGCTTCGCCAAGTCTGCGTCAAGCGGAAAACTCGCCGACATCTTCGGCAACATGTCCTTCGGGTCGCCTGCATATTCAGATCTGAGCAGCGACTCGGAGAGCATCGACAACTTCGGCTTCATCGACAGATCCATCTTAGTACGGGTACCCAGGGTACCTTCACCGAGCGTGCCCCATATCAACTTTAATAGGGGTGTGAGGTCGGGTTCTTTTTTTTTCTGGTTAGACAGGCGCGTTTCAAAAATAGCCGACCAGTTTTGGATCTCAATACAATCATCAGTAATTCTGTGCCGGCCCCTAAGTGGAAGGACCGAGTTGGGGTCACCGACACTCCCGTCCACGTAGGATTTTGCCCCGCCAGACTCTCTTGGTAGCCAAACCCGCCCATTCTCCACCCGCTCTGCCCCCTCCTAATCCGCCTCCCACCCCTCCGAATCGCCGCCTCCTCCCCCGTGCATGGCCATTGCCCGCTCCTGATATGGTATAGAATATGGTATGCAAATAGCATGCAAATATGAATTATCCGAAATTTAATTAGTATAATCTAAAAGTTTTTAACCAGATAATCCGATTTTTGAATCAAAGGCCAAGACCAGTTCACAAGGTTAGTAGTTATTGATTACCGAATTCATTTGGCGAGCATATTTAGCTCTAAATTCTATCAATTCCTGAGTTTTAGCATAAATTGTGTTTCTTTTTTCTCAACAACACAAGACTGAAAGTTTAAATCCCTCTCAAAATTTGCAAGAACTATAACGTCACTGCGTGGCAATCAATTTGTGTTAGCCAGAGGTAGGCGATGGGTGTGTGGCAACCATATGTGGCTGACGAGTCTAGCCCGCCACTCACGACGCGGGTTTTAGTTCTTAGTTGAGTCCGACGTCCCCACATCATCGTCTGTGTAGCGGGGATGGGCTTGAGGTGCCAAACACTATACTGGACCGCGTCGGACGGAAAAGACCTTTGGGATATGCGGCTGGGGTAGTCAAACATCAGGCGCGCCCCAAATCCTAAAAGTCCGCATAAATAGGACAATGCTCATGAAAGTGATTTTATTTTGGTGTGGAAAACCATGTTTTTGCAAGCAGCATAAAAAGATAAATTCAGAGTTGCAACATGTGCTAATTAAGGGAATGTACATTACTTTTTGCGAATTAGGAGCTTCATTACTTAAACAGTGGGATTACAATCCTTTTCAAAGATGTCAACTAAGAATGGTGGCGGCGTGAAGTTAATCCACAAGCACCTTCTTCTACTTAAACTAGCCCCTTAAACTAGCCTTTTTGGCACAACTATGGGCTGCTTTAGACTAGTCACAATGCATAGTATCATATAGAAGTATCATGCGTATGATACTACTACATGTTACTATCTCCACAATGCATGGTATCATATACTAGTATCATAATCTCTATATATTAATTGTTTTGTAGAATCTCAATGCAAATATATGTACAAGATTTACTTGACATTAATTTTTCTAGTAGTATGTGCTATGATACAGTATCTACCTATGATACTAGTACCCTCTCTCACATCCTTAATTGCACTGCCACATCAGCATTTTGCATGCATGGAATGCATGATACTACCTATGATACTCCCATTGTGGGTAGTCTTATTAGCAACCCTTTCAATATACATGAATTTAAGACTAGTAAAAAACCACTAAGCTTCATTAACTCTGGGCATATGCTGGCAATTCCGACCTACTACCACCAGGTTCATCCATTAATCTGAGTACTTGTTGTGCGTCTGTTTCAATTTCAACTCGTCGGTAATTTCGATCTAGCGCCAATCGAAGTCCATCACGTAGCGCCTGGGCTTCCATAATCAACCCACTAAGGGAATGTACATTCAAGGGTGGGTGTTTGACAGTTTCAGTTTTACTATTTACCTATTTATGCATCTTTAAAATATCAAAAAAATTCAGAGATGTGCACCTTGTTTCAACAAGAACTGGACCTAGTTTTTTTTTCTGCACAGGCTTAAGACGAAAATATTTTTTTAGCAAAACAACAAACTAGCATTTATAAGTTCATAGATTACTCCCACAACACGTGGGACATTTTAAAAACTTGAAATGAACTTTCTGGAATTAAGAAGCTCGGAGTAGCTCCGGAGCCAAAAATCCGTTCCCCTGAGCCTTGCTAACAGTAGATCACTAGAACAGCATGATAGCATCTCAATATGGGCATTTCCTCTACAACATCCACTTTAATATGTACAAATCTAGTGGTATGTGGACGATTCTTACATAACCAAATGCAACATCCATGAAACCCTAGAGGTTAGAACTGCTGTTGGACTTACACAATATTGGTCTTCCTACCACGCTTCCTCTTCGGACTGGATGGGCCTGTCATCAGACTCAAAGCATTAAGAATTTCCTCATCTTCGTTGTTCCAGAGTATTCTAGATTTTTCAGGATTTTCCAGCAGCAGTTTAGCTACAAGGAAGCCGGCAATGAACCAAGTTTGGAATAACCGGGCCTGCTTGCCGATGAACCGCCCACGCTTGGTATCGTAGTATTCGGGCCATTTATCCGTGGAAATACGGTTTTCAGCCACCTTCACAGCTCTTGCGGCGATCTCGGGCCGGTTCATCTTGATGCATGCCACCGTGAGCTGCAAATATGTAACAAGAAACTCATTGACATCTACAAGCAATAGCACCAACTGAGCACTCGACAAGGTCCAGAGGTGCTTAACTAGGCCAGTACATATCAATTAGCAAGTAAACAGAAACCAAGGTTTCTTGCAAACCTGCCACAACAATGTTGGCCAGGAACCTCCATTATGGTATGACCAAGGTCTGCAGCAAATCAAAACAAATGTTAAGAAGAAAAGCAAAGCGACCTGCAAGATTCGCAGTAGATGATATTCTAGCCTTCTAGGACTCACGTATTTTTAGGGTCGCTCCCAGTAATAAATTTCCACTCTTGATCCTCAAGAGCAGGATATATAACATATCTTCATTGGCATCTCTGCCACTAGATCAGACGATTTTGCTTCCACTAGATCCAGAATAGCATGAGATTGATCAGCTGTTGCCAAACTGCTTACTATAGACCACAAGTTCCCTAGAGAAAAGAATCGGAAATCCATGTGAGCTGGTTGCAGGTTTCCGATGAAATAACCCCCTTTCGGAGGGATCCATTCAACTAGCCAGGGAGGAATCTGATCGGGATATATGTTAAACTTGTTGACGGCATCATAAGAATATTCTTCTGTTTTGTATCTATAGATTTCATTTAGCTTTCTCTTTTCAAGCCAATAATACTCCCTAATATGGAAAGAGAGTGCCATAAGCCTGCTATTTAGGGCACGGATCAAGTCAGCCGATCCATCTTCTGGGGTAAGCATATCACGTGCAGACAAGAGGGCTGAATAGAACAGAGCCTACACCAGAAATGGAAATGATATATGAAAATCATGCATAAATATCATAAAATTATCCTCACTCATCCACCATGATAGTAGGGAAAGATCATTGACAATACCAGCCCTAATCTTTGCTTGACCATCGTGCGCACATACCACTCTTTAGCTATATCTCTAGATGAAAAGCACGCATGAACATAGGGGGAGTGCGGTTTAAACTTATTGAGCTATCCCTCCCCCCATAATGCATAAAGAAATCCAAAACATATGCTATTTGTCAAATAAGTGACTAATGAGCTTCATGTTGAGTTGTAGCCGTGAGTCCTAGTTACATCTACGCGACCTCACACTACTATACTCTTACATGGTGGCTTCGGCCACCAACCTCCTCTTTGAGGAGTTTTTGGTTCTTCTTGTTTCTATTTGACCTTCTTTTGTTTTTCTTCTTTTTATCTTTGGTTCTTTTCTCCATGTTCTTTGTGGGAGTCACACCCAAGCTTTGTTTTTTCTTCTTGGTTTTTGCAAGCTTGGTTGTGTATTTCCTTACCATCCTCGTTGGTATGCTTCTTCTCCTTTTTGGTGTTCCGATGCCAAAGGGGGAGAAGTTATCTACTAGGACGGGTTTTTACATGGGGACGTGTTGGCTACATATATTCTATGGAGGCTCTTTATGTGAGTTTGGGTATACTCAAGGCAAAGGTATGACAACTTCACCCAAAGCTCTTTGCATGATCTTGTGTTGCCTCCATAGTGTGCATATGCTATATGAACATGTCAAGTATCCTAGTTGCATATATGCATGGTTTGTAAAATCTAGGGGGAGTTATGCCTCTAGGATGTGTATATGTATTCAAATGCATATTCTAGTTATGCACACGTCTAGGGGGAGTTCTGTCTAGATTTTGCAAATCTAAGAACCTCATCATAATATCTTATGCTACTGCCAATTCTTGCGTTGTCATCAAACACCAAAAAGGGGGAGATTGAAAGAGCAAAGTCTATACTCCATGTTTTGTGTGTTTGATAACAACACTTGAATGAATCTCACCGTGTACAAAGATTGTCTTTGATAGATTTGCAAGTGCACGGTGACCTCGCTGGACACGTCATGATCGGAGGACTGAAGCGTAGCTTATAGGTTTTCTGGTTTTGTGTGTGTATCGCGATGTGACATGGTTGGAGAGGGAAAGAGGAAAAAGCAGTTTTTTCCTAACCGGTACTACCGGTACCAGGAGCGGTAGTTCCGCTACCCTACCGGTACCGCCCAACGGTACCGCTCTGGAGCTTTGCACTGAGAAAGTCCCATAGAACAAGTTACGGTACCTCTACGGTACCTTGAGCGGTAGTACCGCTTCAGAGCGGTAGTACCACCTCGGTACCACTTAGGTACCGTAACATAAGTTACGGCACTACCGATGTGTTACCGCTTGGGATCCAGTACTCCCAGAGGCCATTGCGGTACCTCAAGCGGTACCGCAAGCGGTAGTACCGCTGTGTGTCCACGTGGATAAGTTCTGTGGGGGATTTCAAATCCAGAGAGGTACACTACCGCTTGCCAAAGCGGTAGTACCGCTTAGGTAGAAACTGCACATAACGGTTGGATTTCGGGGGGCCCTATATAAAGGGCCCTTCTTCCCAAGCTCGTTTTTATCTCTTCTCTCTCTCCTCCATTGTTGCTGAGCTTAATCCTTGAGGATCTCCCCAACCATCCAACCAATCTTGCCCAAATTTTGAGGAGTGGTGGAGGAGGCCCCGATCTATAGTTCTACCAAGAGAGATTTCACCAATTCATGCTAGTCCTTAGTGGATCTTGTTGTTAGGGTTCCTATGTTGGGATCTTGGAAGAAGTGCACCTATGGAGGCTAGCTTGGTGTTGTGCTAGCCCCATAGGTTGTTGGGAGCCTCCTAGTGTTGTGGAGCTTGCCCCAACCTTGTGAAGGAACCACCGCCTCGACCGGTGCCTTAGTAGAGAAGGGGGAGCCCATTTGTGGAGCTCTCTCGTGGAAGAAGGTGGGGCCTTCCTTCGTGGTGTGGCCGCCTAGCCTCTTGTGTGAGGCTAGCACCTCCTCAACGCAGACGTACTCCCTTTTGTCGGAGAAACTGCGGGGAACAAACCTCGCCTCGTCTCCGCGCCCTCAGATTGTCTTGCTCCTTACTCTTACTATCATGCTTGGTTCCTTTACTTGTTGCACTTGTCTAGGATCATACTAGGATCATCTTGAGCATCAAAGCTATCACCTTTACTTCCGTTGCACTAAAAATTGAAAAAGGCTTAAACTTTTCGTAGCATCCATTCACCCCCCCCCTCTTGTTCGCTACGATCCATTCACCATCTCGTACCTCGGTCTTCCGGTGAGCGACAAGACCTTGAGGGCCTCGGATTGGGATTTCCCGACGGGCAAATTTAGTAGGAGGGTTGACCCCTGGCAAGGGACTTTCCTGGCTTTAGCTGGGAGATTGGAGTTGACTAACTCTTTCCTATCTAGCTTGCCGCTATTGGCCATGAGCATGTTCATGCTTCTTGACTCGACTCATGCTGGGTTTGACAAGGTTCGCTCTCGCTTCTTCTCGGGGGGAGTGGGCGGCAAGCGTAGGTACCACATGGTTGATTGGGCAACGGTGTGTCGTCCTAAGACATTTGGAGGATTGGGAATCCAAAAAACCAGACACATGAACATCTCCATGATGTTGAAGTGGTTTTGGAAGTTATACCAGAACGCTGAATGTCTATGGGCAGACCTGATTAGGGCGAATTACCATCGGGATAATTACATGTTCTCGCCGCTAGTGCCAAGCAAGGGGTCACAATTCTAGAACTCCATCCAAAAGATCAAATGGCACTTTAAGCTAGGGGCGAAATGATACGTCTCCGACGTATCGATAATTTCTTATGTTCCATGCCACATTATTGATGATATCTACATGTTTTATGCACACTTTATGTCATATTTGTGCATTTTCTGGAACTAACCTATTAACAAGATGCCGAAGTGCCAGTTGCTGTTTTCTGCTGTTTTTGGTTTCAGAAATCCTAGTAAGGAAATATTCTCGGAATTGGACGAAATCAACGCCCAGGGTCCTATTTTGCCACGAAGCTTCCAGAAGACCGAAGAGTCAACGAAGTGGGGCCACGAGGTGGCCAGGAAGGTAGGCGGCGCGGCGGGCCGCGCCGACCTATCTCCTGGGCCCCTCGCGACGCCCCCTGACCTACCCTTACGCCTACAAATAGCCTTCGTCGCGAAACCCCCAGTACCGAGAGCCACGATACGGAAAACCTTCCAGAGACGCCGCCGCCAATCCCATCTCGGGGGATTCAGGAGATCGCCTCCGGCACCCTGCCGGAGAGGGGAATCATCTCCCGGAGGACTCTACGCCGCCATGGTCGCCTCCGGAGTGATGTGTGAGTAGTCTACCCCTGGACTATGGGTCCATAGCAGTAGCTAGATGGTTCTCTTCTCCTCATTGTGCTTAATTGTCGGGTCTTGTGAGCTGCCGAACATGATCAAGATCATCTATCTGTAATTCTATATGTTGTGTTTGTTGGGATCCGATGAATAGAGAATACCATGTTATGTTGATTATCAATTTATATCTATGTGTTGTTTATGATCTTGCATGCTCTCCGTTATTAGTAGATGCTCTGGCCAAGTTGATGCTAGTAACTCCAAGAGGGAGTATTTATGCTCGATAGTGGGTTCATGTCTCCGTGAATCTGGGGGAGTGAGAGAAACCTCTAAGATTATGGATGTGCTGTTACCACTAGGGATAAAACATTGATGCTATGTCCGAGGATGTAGTTATTGATTACATTACGCGCAATACTTAATGCAATTGTCTGTTGTTAGCAACTTAATACTGGAAGGGGTTCGGATGATAACCTGAAGGTGGACTTTTTAGGCATAGATGCATGTTGGATAGCGGTCTATGTACTTTGTCGTAATGCCCAATTAAATCTCACTATACTCATCATAATATGTATGTGCATGGTCATGCCCTCTCTATTTGTCAATTGTCCAACTGTAATTTGTTCACCCAACATGCTGTTTATCTTATGGAAGAGACACCTCTAGTGAACTGTGGACCCCGGTCCAATTCTCTATACTGAAATACAATCTACTGCAATACTTATTCTACTGTTTTCTGCAAACAATCATCATCCACACTATACATCTAATCCTTTGTTACAGCAAGCCGGTGAGATTGACAACCTCACTGTTTCGTTGGGGCAAAGTACTTGGTTTGTGTTGTGCAGGTTCCACGTTGGCGCCGGAATCCCTGGTGTTGCGCCGCACTACATCTCGCCGCCATCAACCTTCAACGTGCTTCTTGGCTCCTACTGGTTCGATAAACCTTGGTTTCATACTGAGGGAAAACTTGCCGCTGTACGCATCACACCTTCCTCTTGGGGTTCCCAACGGACGCGTGCTGTACGCGTATCAAGCTCTTTTTCTGGTGCCATTGCCGGGGAATGAAGAAAAGCTACACCCGAGAGATTGCCAACTCCCACGGCAACAGCTCTTTTTCTGGCGCCGTTGCCGGGGAGATCAAGACACGCTGCAAGGGGAGTCTCCACATCCCAATCTCTTTACTTTGTTTTTGTCTTGCTTAATTTTATTTACTACTTTGTTTGCTGCACTAAATCAAAATACAAAAAATTAGTTGCTAGTTTTACTTTATTTGTTATCTTGTTTGCTATATCAAAAACACAAAAAAATTAGTTACTTGCATTTACTTTACCTAGTTTGCTTTATTTACTATTGCTAAAATGAGTAATCCTGAAGTTGAAGTTCGTTCGTTTAAGCAACAAGGGGGAGAATGTTTAAGAGATGCTTGGTATAGAATTAGTAATGCCCATAATAGGTGCACTAAGAAACACTCCACCACTATTTTACTCAGGAATTTTTATGTTGGTATCTCTAGCTGGAATAGGTATGTTCTTGATTGTCTCGCAGGAGGTAACTTCCTAAGTACTCCTGCATTAGAAGCTAGCTGCATTATTGAGAGTCTATTTGGAATACCCCCTGTTGATGAAGTTAAAATTGAAATCTCTCTTGAAGATGTTATGAAAAAATTGGAAACCGTAGAGAAAAATTTTCCAAGTGTTGAAACTAAATTGGAAATGTTACTTGATAAAACTGATGAACTTGATAAATCCTTAGGAGGAATTGATGAAAGAATTAGTGTCCTAGGAATTTGTGTTGTCCATGATAATCAAACCGATAGGATCGGCGAACTTGAAAAGGCTATGGGAACCTTGGGATCAACCTTTTCTTCTCTTAAATATAAGGAGAAAGCTTATGTGGGTAAGGAGCAAAAGTTTATGTATGTCTCTAAAGTGCCTAAACCAAAAAAATATTATTATAGGCCTAAAATTGACAAAGCCCTTAGTACCACTACAGATGGGGGAGCTTATGATAACGATGCTCCATCTCTTGATAATACTTGATACACACTTTCTGCGCCTAGCTGAAAGGCGTTAAAAAAAAGCGCTTATGGGAGACAACCCATGTTTTTACTACAGTACTTTGTTTTTATTTTGTGTCTTGGAAGTTGTTTACTACTGTAGCAACCTCTCCTTATCTTAGTTTAGTGTTTTGTTGTGCCAAGTAAAGTCGTTGATAGTAAGGTTCATACTAGATTTGGATTACTGCACAGAAATAGATTTCTTTGCTGTCACGAATCTGGGCAAAATTCTCTGTAGGTAACTCAGAAAATTATGCCAATTTACGTGAGTGATCCTCAGATATGTACGCAACTTTCATTCAATTTGAGAATTTTCATTTGAGCAAGTCTGTTGCCTAAATAAAATTCGTCATTATGAACTGTTCTGTTTTGACAGATTCTGCCTTTTATTTCGCATTGCCTGTTTTGTTATGTTCGATGGATATTTCGATTCCATTGACTTTCAGTAGCTTTGTGTAATGTCCAGAAGTGTTAAGAATGATTATGTCACCTCTGAACATGCATATTTTGATTGTGCACTAACCCTCTAATGAGTTGTTTTGAGTTTGGTGTGGAGGAAGTTTTCAAGGATCAAGAGAGGGAGATGATACGACATGATCAAGGAGAGTGAAAGCTCTAAGCTTGGGGATGCCCCGGTGGTTCACTCCTGCATATATCAAGAAGACTCAAGCGTCTAAGCTTGGGGATGCCCAAGGCATCCCCTTCTTCATCGACAACATTATCAGGTTCCTCCCCTGAAACTATATTTTTATTCCATCACATCTTATGTGCTTTGCTTGGAGCGTCGGTTTGTTTTTGTTTGAATAAAATAGATCCTAGCATTCATTGTGTGGGAGAGATACACGCTCCGTTGTAGCATATGGACAAGTATGTCCTTAGGCTTTACTCATAATATTCATGGCGAAGTTTATTCTTCGTTAAATTGTTATATGGTTGGAATTGGAAAATGATCCATGTAGTAATTTGCTATAATGTCTTGGATAATGTGATACTTGGCAATTGTTGTGCTCATGTTTAAGCTCTTGCATCATATACTTTGCACCTATTAATGAAGAAATACATAGAGCATGCTAAAATTTGGTTTGCATATTTGGTCTCTCTAAAGTCTAGATAATTTCTAGTATTGAGTTTGAACAACAAGGAAGACGGTGTAGAGTCTTATAATGTTTTCAATATGTCTTTTATGTGAGTTTTGCTGCACCGGTTCATCCTTGTGTTTGTTTCAAATAGCCTTGCTAGCCTAAACCTTGTATCGAGAGGGAATACTTCTCATGCATCCAAAATCCTTGAGCCAACCACTATGCCATTTGTGTCCACCAAACCTACCTACTACATGGTATTTATCCGCCATTCCAAAGTAAATTGCTTGAGTGCTACCTTTAAAATTTCTATCCTCTACCTTTGCAATATATAGCTCATGGGACAAATAGCCTAAAAACTATTGTGGTATTGAATATGTACTTATGCACTTTATCTCTTATTAAGTTGCTTGTTGTGCGATAACCATGTTCCTGGGGACGCCATCAACTACTCTTTGTTGAATATCATGTGAGTTGCTATGCATGTTCGTCTTGTCTGAAGTAAGAGAGATTTACCGCTAGAATGGTTAGAGCATTGCATAATGTTAGAGAAGAACATTGGGCCGCTAACTAAAGCCATGATCCATGGTGGAAGTTTCAGTTTTGGACATATATCCTCAATCTCATATGAGAAAATTAATTGTTGCTACATGCTTATGCATTAAAGAGGAGTCCATTATCTGTTGTCTATGTTGTCCCGGTATGGATGTCTAAGTTGAGAATAATCAATAGCGAGAAATCCGATGTGAGCTTTCTCCTTAGACCTTTGTACAGACGGCATAGAGGTACCCCTTTGTGACACTTGGTTAAAACATGTGCATTGCGATGATAATCCAGGTAATCCGAGCTAATTAGGACAAGGTGCCGGCACTATTAGTATACTATGCATGAGGCTTGCAACTTGTAAGATATAATTTACATAACACATATGCTTTATTACTACCGTTGACAAAATTGTTTCTTGTTTTCAAAATCAAAGCTCTAGCACAAATATAGCAATCGATGCTTTCCTCTTTGAAGGACCATTCTTTTACTTTTATTGTTGAGTCAGTTCACCTATCTCTCTCCACCTCAAGAAGCAAACACTTGTGTGAACTGTGCATTAATTCCTACATACTTGCATATTGCACTTGTTATATTACTCTATGTTGACAATATCCATGAGATATACATGTTATAAGTCGAAAGCAACCGCTGAAACTTCATCTTCCTTTGTGTTGCTTCAATACCTTTACTTTGAATTATTGCTTTATGAGTTAACACTCATGCAAGACTTATTGATGCTTGTCTTGAAGTGCTGTTCATGAAAAGTCTTTGCTATATGATTCAGTTGTTTACTCATGTCATTTACATTGTTTTGATCGCTGCATTCACTACATATGCTTACAATAGTATGATCAAGGTTATGATGGCATGTCACTCCAGAAATTATCTTTGTTTATCGTTTACTCGCCTGGACGAGCAGAAACTAAGCTTGGGGATGCTGATACGTCTCCGACGTATCGATAATTTCTTATGTTCCATGCCACATTATTGATGATATCTACATGTTTTATGCACACTTTATGTCATATTTGTGCATTTTCTGGAACTAATCTATTAACAAGATGCCGAAGTGTCAGTTGCTGTTTTCTGCTGTTTTTGGTTTCAGAAATCCTAGTAAGGAAATATTCGCGGAATTGGACGAAATCAACGCCCAGGGTCCTATTTTGCCACGAAGCTTCTAGAAGACCGAAGAGTCAACGAAGTGGGGCCACGAGGTGGCCAGGAGGGTAGGCGGCGCGGCCCCACCCTTGGCCGCGTCGACCTGTCTCCTGGGCCCCTCGCGACGCCCCCTGACCTACCCTTCCGCCTACAAATAGCCTTCGTGGCGAAACCCCCAGTACCGAGAGCCACGATACGGAAAACCTTCCAGAGACGCCGCCGCCGCCAATCCCATCTCGGGGGATTCAAGAGATCGCCTCCGGCACCCTGCCGGAGAGGGGAATCATCTCCCGGAGGACTCTACGCCGCCATGGTCGCCTCCGGAGTGATGTGTGAGTAGTCTACCCCTGGACTATGGGTCCATAGCAGTAGCTAGATGGTTGTCTTCTCCGCATTGTGCTTAATTGTCGGGTCTTGTGAGCTGCCGAACATGATCAAGATCATCTATCTGTAATTCTATATGTTGTGTTTGTTGGGATCCGATGAATAGAGAATACCATGTTATGTTGATTATCAATTTATATCTATGTGTTGTTTATGATCTTGCATGCTCTCCGTTATTAGTAGATGCTCTGGCCAAGTTGATGCTAGTAACTCCAAGAGGGAGTATTTATGCTCGATAGTGGGTTCATGTCTCCATGAATCTGGGGGAGTGAGAGAAACCTCTAAGATTATGGATGTGCTGTTGCCACTAGGGATAAAACATTGATGCTATGTCCGAGGATGTAGTTATTGATTACATTACGCGCAATACTTAATGCAATTGTCTGTTGTTAGCAACTTAATACTGGAAGGGGTTCGGATGATAACCTGAAGGTGGAATTTTTAGGCATAGATGCATGCTGGATAGCGGTCTATGTACTTTGTCGTAATGCCCAATTAAATCTCACTATACTCATCATAATATGTATGTGCATGGTCATGCCCTCTCTATTTGTCAATTGCCCAACTGTAATTTGTTCACCCAACATGCTGTTTATCTTATGGGAGAGACACCTCTAGTGAACTGTGGACCCCGGTCCAATTCTCTATACTCAAATACAATCTACTGCAATACTTGTTCTACTTTTTTCTGCAAACAATCATCATCCACACTATACATCTAATCCTTTGTTACAGCAAGCCGGTGAGATTGACAACCTCACTGTTTCGTTGGGGCAAAGTACTTAGTTTGTGTTGTGCAGGTTCCACGTTGGCGCCGGAATCCCTGGTGTTGCGCCGCACTACATCTCGCTGTTAAAAGGTTAGTTGTAACCATACGGATACGATCCTAAACCTGTATAACGGATTCTGTCTACAGATAGATAGATAACTCATGGTTGTTAGTTGTTGTATCATATCCAATTGTAAACCGTAGCTCTATGAGCTGTATATAAATACACCTGACGCCGGTTGCTATGGGCACGGCACAATCTATACTTCTCCTTGTTGTTTTATATGGTATCAGAGCCAACACTCCCAAACCACCATGGCTCCGAACCCTTCGCCGTCCCCGGTTCCGATCAACATCGCGGCCACGCTGAGCGCCGCCATCTCCATCAAGTTAGATCAGGAGAATTACCTGCTCTGGAAAGCGCAGGCCCTGCCGGCGCTCCACGGCAATGATCTGTTTGGCTTCGTCGACGGATCCAATGCTGCGCCGCCAAAATGCATCCCGGCTGCGGTCGGGAGCTCGAATCAGGTTGATAATCCTGAGTACGCTGCCTGGCACAAGCAAGATCAGCAAGTCCTGAGTGGACTGCTCACCTCCCTCACGCCTGCCGTCCTTGGCCACGTCCAGCTGTTGAAGACGTCGGCGCAGGTCTGGGAGGCCCTGGATCGGACTTTCGCCTCCAGGTCCAAGGCGCGGATAGTGCAACTCCGCACCGCGCTGGTAAAGCCGAAGAAAAGGGACACCTCCATGTCCGCTTACTACCAGCACACGAAGAAGATCGCCGACACGATGGCGGCGATCGGCAACCCGCTCAGCGACGACGAGGTTGTCTCCTACATCCTCACTGGGCTAGGCGAGGATCACGAAAACTTCACCACCTCAATGAGTGTGATCGCAGCTAACGAGGACTTCACGCTCGGCGATCTGTACGGGCACCTCACAGCGTACGAGGCTCGCACCGGCGGCCGCTCTTCGGGTGGTCACCACGACGCACCGTTCTAGCACTCCGCCAACAACACCTCACGCGGCGGAGGACGTGGGGGCTTCCAGCCTTACCAGCGAGGCGGAGGCGGGCGCAGCCGTGGCGATGGAGGCCGCGGCAACGGCGGAGGCCGCTATGGAGGCTACAATGGTGGAGGCTACGGCGGTGGCGGCTACTATGGAGGAGGCCATGGCGGAGGCCGTGGCGATCGTGATGGCAACGCCCAGAGCGGAGGTCGCGGACGCGGCACCGGCGGCAAATCGACGTGCCAGATCTGTGGCGTCTACGGCCACGACGCCCTCCGATGTTACTCGCGTTTCAACCACGCGATCCAGCCGGAGACATCAAACAGGGCGGCGCACTTCTCCAACACCAGCGACAACTACACCGCCGATGCAAATTGGTACATGGATTCTGGTGCCACCGACCATATGACGAACGACATGGAGCGCCTCCACACCCACGAAATCTACAAGGGCAACGAGCAAATTCAGGTTGCAAATGGTACGCACATTCCAATCTTACATATTGGGCAATCTAGTTTATCCGGTTCATCCCGTCCACTTCGATTATCTAATGTCCTACATGCTCCTGATACGTCTCCAACGTATCGATAATTTCTTATGTTCCATGCCACATTATTGATGTTATTTACATGTTTTATGCACACTTTATGTCATATTCGTGCATTTTCTGGAACTAACCTATTAACAAGATGCCGAAGTGCCAGTTTCTGTTTTCTGCTGTTTTTGGTTTCAGAAATCCTAGTAACGAAATATTCTCAGAATTGGACGAAATCAACGCCCAGGGTCCTATTTTGCCACAAAGCTTCCAGAAGTCCGAAGAGGAGACGAAGTGGGGCCACGAGGTGGCCACACCCTAGGGCGGCGCGGCCCCCCCTTGGCCGCGCGGCCCTGTGGTGTGGGCCCCTCGTGCCGCCTCCTGACCTACCCTTCCGCCTACTTAAAGCCTCCGTCGCGAAACCCCCAGTACCAAGAGCCACGATACGGAAAACCTTCCAGAGACGCCGCCGCCGCCAATCCCATCTCGGGGGATTCAGGAGATCGCCTCCGGCACCCTGCCGGAGAGGGGAATCATCTCCCGGAGGACTCTACGCCGCCATGGTCGCCTCCGGAGTGATGTGTGAGTAGTCTACCCCTGGACTATGGGTCCATAGCAGTAGCTAGATGGTTGTCTTCTCCCCATTGTGCTTCATTGTCGGATCTTGTGAGCTGCCTAACATGATCAAGATCATCTATCTGTAATTCTATATGTTGCGTTTGTTGGGATCCGATGAATAGAGAATACTTGTTATGTTGATTATCAAAGTTATGTCTATGTGTTGTTTATGATCTTGCATGCTCTCCGTTATTAGTAGATGCTCTGGCCAAGTTGATGCTAGTAACTCCAAGAGGGAGTATTTATGCTCGATAGTGGGTTCATGTCTCCGTGAATCTGGAGGGGTGACAAGAACCTCTAAGGTTATGGATGTGCTGTTGCCACTAGGGATAAAACATTGGTGCTATGTTCAAGGATGTAGTCACTAGTTACATTACGCGCAATACTTAATGCAATTGTCTGTTGTTAGCAACTTAATACTGGAGGGGGTTCGGATGATAACCTGAAGGTGGACTTTTTAGGCATAGATGCATGCTGGATAGCGGTCTATGTACTTTGTCGTAATGCCCAATTAAATCTCACTATACTCATCATAATATGTATGTGCATGGTCATGCCCTCTTTATTTGTCAATTGCCCAACTGTAATTTGTTCACTCAACATGTTGTTTATCTTATGGGAGAGACACCTCTAGTGAACTGTGGACCCCGGTCCAATTCTCTATACTGAAATACAATCTCTTGCAATCTTGTTCTACTGTTTTCTGCAAACAATCATCTTCCACACAATACGGTTAATCCTTTGTTACAGCAAGCCGGTGAGATTGACAACCTCACTGTTTCGTTGGGGCAAAGTACTTTGGTTGTGTTGTGCAGGTTCCACGTTGGCGCCGGAATCTCTGGTGTTGCGCCGCACTACATCCCGCCGCCATCAGCCTTCAACGTGCTTCTTGGCTCCTCCTGGTTCGATAAACCTTGGTTTCTTTCTGAGGGAAAACTTGCTGCTGTGTGCATCATACCTTCCTCTTGGGGTTCCCAACGAACGTGTGAGTTACACGCCATCAAGCTCTTTTTCTGGCGCCGTTGCCGGGGAGATCAAGACACGCTGCAAGGGGAGTCTCCACTTCCCAATCTCTTTACTTTGTTTTTGTCTTGCTTAGTTTTATTTACTACTTTGTTTGCTGCACTAAATCAAAATACAAAAAAATTAGTTGCTAGTTTTACTTTATTTGCTATCTTGTTTGCTATATCAAAAAAAATACAAAAAAATTAGTTACTTGCATTCACTTTACTTGATTCATCATGTTTCCTTTTAATTTTACCACGAAAAACATACCGGTAGGACGTGGGTCTATAATTGGGAGAAATAATATAGAAGAATTTTTCAATCATGTCAGTACCGTTGACGATTTTGAGGATAGACACTTGGTAGACCTTGCCCCTACCTATGAAATTGCTGCTGCTGCTTTAGTTCGCATGTTGGAAACTAAATTTGTTAATCTCAATCCTATATTCCAACACATGTTTCTCACACTTGGTGATATGGAAGAAGGGGAAAAGAAAGATTTTGTTTTAGAAACCCTTCTTAGAGAATTTGGTGGTATAGCAAGAGAGGCTAGAAAGGTCTTTGCTAAATTTAATATGCTTGGTTCTTATACCAATTTTGTTAGTCTCCTTGAAAAGATGGACATGGATAGAATAAGATACACTAATAATATTGATGATGGTGGGGAGATCAAAGCACCAATACCATGTAAACTCCTAGCTATGAATGATGCACTAGAAAATAACTATGCTTGGCTTGTTCCTGAAAATTTGTTTGATGAGAGTAGCACGCCTAAGACTAATGAAAAGGGAGATGCTAAAACTTATGTATCTAATATACTATGCCTGGTTGAGAAAACTCCACATCCCGCTGTAGAAGTACCACCCTTCGATAATACTTGATACACACTTTCTGCGCCTAGCTGAAAGGCGTTAAAGAAAAGCGCTTATGGGAGACAACCCATGTTTTTACCTACAGTACTTGGTTTTTATTTTGTGTCTTGGAAGTTGTTTACTACTGTAGCAACCTCTCCTTATCTTAGTTTAGTGTTTTTTTTGTGCCAAGTAAAGTCATTGATAGAAAAGTTCATACTAGATTTGGATTACTGCGCAGAAACAGATTTCTTTGCTGTCACGAATCTGGGCTGTTTTCTCTGTAGGTAACTCAGAAAATTATGCCAATTTACGTAAGTGATCCTCAGATATGTACGCAACTTTCACTCAATTTGAGCATTTTCATTTGAGCAAGTCTGGTGCCTCGATAAAATTCGTCAATACGAACTGTTCTGTTTTGACAGATTCTGCCTTTTATTTCGCATTGCCTCTTTTGCTATGTTGGATGAATTTCTTTGATCCATTAATGTCCAGTAGCTTTGTGCAATGTCCAGAAGTGTTAAGAATGATTGTGTCACCTCTGAACATGTTAATTTTTATTATCGCTAACCCTCTAATGAGTTGTTCTAAGTTTGGTGTGGAGGAAGTTTTCAAGGATCAAGAGAGGAGTATGATGCAACATGATCAAGGAGAGTGAAAGCTCTAAGCTTGGGGATGCCCCGGTGGTTCACCCCTGCATATTCTAAGAAGACTCTAGCGTCTAAGCTTGGGGATGCCCAAGGCATCCCCTTCTTCATCGACAACATTATCAGGTTCCTCCCCTGAAACTATATTTTTATTCCATCACATCTTATGTGCTTTGCTTGGAGCGTCGGTTTGTTTTGTTTTTTGTTTTGTTTGAATAAAATGGATCCTAGCATTCACTTTGTGGGAGAGAGACACACTCCGCTGTAGCATATGGACAAGTATGTCCTTAGTTTCTACTCATAGTATTCATGGCGAAGTTTCTTCTTCGTTAAATTGTTATATGGTTGGAATTGGAAAATGATACATGTAGTAATTGCTAAAATGTCTTGGGTAATGTGATACTTGGCAATTGTTGTGCTCATGTTTAAGCTCTTGCATCATATACTTTGCACCCATTAATGAAGAAATACATAGAGCATGCTAAATTTGGTTTGCATATTTGGTCTCTCTAAGGTCTAGATAATTTCTAGTATTGAGTTTGAACAACAAGGAAGACGGTGTAGAGTCTTATAATGTTTACAATATGTCTTTTATGTGAGTTTTGCTGCACCGGTTCATCCTTGTGTTTGTTTCAAATAAGCCTTGCTAGCCTAACCTTGTATCGAGAGGGATTACCTCTCATGCATCCAAAATACTTGAGCCAACCACTATGCCATTTGTGTCCACCATACCTACCTACTACATGGTATTTTCCGCCATTCCAAAGTAAATTGCTTGAGTGCTACCTTTAAAATTCCATCATTCACCTTTGCAATATATAGCTCATGGGACAAATAGCTTAAAAACTATTGTGGTATTGAATATGTAATTATGCACTTTATCTCTTATTAAGTTGCTTGTTGTGCGATAACCATGTTCACTGGGGACGCCATCAACTACTCTTTGTTGAATTTCATGTGAGTTGCTATGCATGTTCGTCTTGTCTGAAGTAAGAGCGATCTACCACCTTATGGTTAAGCATGCATATTGTTAGAGAAGAACATTGGGCCGCTAACTAAAGCCATGACCCATGGTGGAAGTTTCAGTTTTGGACATATATCCTCAATCTCATATGAGAAAATTATTAATTGTTGTTACATGCTTATGCATAAAAGAGGAGTCCATTATCTGTTGTCTATGTTGTCCCGGTATGGATGTCTAAGTTGAGAATAATCAATAGCGAGAAATCCAATGCGAGCTTTCTCCTTAGACCTTTGTACAGGCGGCATAGAGGTACCCCTTTGTGACACTTGGTTAAAACATGTGCATTGTGATGATCCGGTAGTCCAAGCTAATTAGGACAAGGTGCGGGCACTATTAGTATACTATGCATGAGGCTTGCAACTTGTAAGATATAATTTACATGATACATATGCTTTATTACTACCGTTGACAAAATTGTTTCATGTTTTCAAAATCAAAGCTCTAGCACAAATATAGCAATCGATGCTTTTCCTCTATGGAGGACCATTCTTTTACTTTCATTGTTGAGTCAGTTCACCTATTTCTCTCCACCTCAAGAAGCAAACACTTGTGTGAACTGTGCATTGATTCCTACATACTTGCATATTGCACTTATTATATTACTCTATGTTGACAATATCCATGAGATATACATGTTACAAGTTGAAAGCAACCGCTGAAACTTAATCTTCCTTTGTGTTGCTTCAATACCTTTACTTTGAATTATTGCTTTATGAGTTAACTCTTATGCAAGACTTATTGATGCTTGTCTTGAAGTACTATTCATGAAAAGTCTTTGCTTTATGATTCACTTGTTTACTCTTGTCATATACATTGTTTTGATCGCTGCATTCACTACATATGCTTTACAAATAGTATGATCAAGGTTATGATGGCATGTCACTCCAGAAATTATCTTTGTTATCGTTTTACCTGCTCGGGACGAGCAGAACTAAGCTTGGGGATGCTGATACGTCTCCAACGTATCGATAATTTCTTATGTTCCATGCCACATTATTGATGTTATTTACATGTTTTATGCACACTTTATGTCATATTCGTGCATTTTCTGGAACTAACCTATTAACAAGATGCCGAAGTGCTAGTTGCTGTTTTCTGCTGTTTTTGGTTTCAGAAATCCTAGTAACGAAATATTCTCAGAATTGGACGAAATCAATGCCCAGGGTCCTATTTTGCCACGAAGCTTCCAGAAGTCCGAAGAGGAGACGAAGTGGGGCCACGAGGTGGCCACACCCTAGGGCAGCGCGGCCCCCCCTTGGCCGCGCGGCCCTATGGTGTGGGCTCCTCGTGCCGCCTCCTGACCTACCCTTCCGCCTACTTAAAGCCTCCATCGCGAAACCCCCAGTACCGAGAGCCACGATACGAAAAACCTTCCAGAGACACCGCCGCCGCCAATCCCATCTCGGGGGATTCAGGAGATCGCCTCCGGCACCCTGCCGGAGAGGGGAATCATCTCCCGGAGGACTCTACGCCGCCATGGTCGCCTCCGAAGTGATGTGTGAGTAGTCTACCCCTGGACTATGGGTCCATAGCAGTAGCTAGATGGTTGTCTTCTCCCCATTGTGCTTCATTGTCGGATCTTGTGAGCTGCCTAACATGATCAAGATCATCTATCTGTAATTCTATATGTTGCGTTTGTTGGGATCCAATGAATAGAGAATACTTGTTATGTTGATTATCAAAGTTATGTCTATGTGTTGTTTATGATCTTGCATGCTCTCCGTTATTAGTAGATGCTCTGGCCAAGTTGATGCTAGTAACTCCAAGAGGGAGTATTTATGCTCGATAGTGGGTTCATGTCTCCGTGAATCTGGAGGGGTGACATGAACCTCTAAGGTTATGGATGTGCTGTTGCCACTAGGGATAAAACATTGGTGCTATGTTCAAGGATGTAGTCACTAGTTACATTACGCGCAATACTTAATGCAATTGTCTGTTGTTAGCAACTTAATACTGGAGGGGGTTCGGATGATAACCTGAAGGTGGACTTTTTAGGCATAGATGCATGCTGGATAGCGGTCTATGTACTTTGTCGTAATGCCCAATTAAATCTCACTATACTCATCATAATATGTATGTGCATGGTCATGCCCTCTTTATTTGTCAATTGCCCAACTGTAATTTGTTCACCCAACATGCTGTTTATCTTATGGGAGAGACACCTCTAGTGAACTGTGGACCCCGGTCCAATTCTCTATACTGAAATACAATCTCGTAATCTTGTTCTACTATTTTCTGCAAACAATCATCTTCCACACAATACGGTTAATCCTTTGTTACAGCAAGCCGGTGAGATTGACAACCTCACTGTTTCGTTGGGGCAAAGTACTTTGGTTGTGTTGTGCAGGTTCCACGTTGGCGCCGGAATCTCTGGTGTTGCGCCGCACTACTTCCCGCCGCCATCAACCTTCAACATGCTTCTTGGCTCCTCCTGGTTCGATAAACCTTGGTTTCTTTCTGAGGGAAAACTTGCTGCTGTGCGCATCATACCTTCCTCTTGGGGTTCCCAACGAACGTGTGAGTTACACGCCATCAGCTCCTCACATTAGTAAAAATCTGCTTTCCACTGATAAGCTTACACATGATAATAATTGCTTTATTGAGCTTCACCCTGAATGTTTTTTCATCAAGGACCTCACCACGAGGGAAACCCTGCTCCAAGGTAGATCACAAGGTGGCCTGTACCCAGTTCCTCCACTCCATCATCGCCAAGCACAATCACGTCTTCCGCAAGCCCACACCACTTCACCGTCCAAGGAACTGTGGCATCGCCGACTCGGACACCCGGCATCTCCAATTGTTCAAGCAATTCTTCAAGCCAATAAATTAGGATTTTCACCAAATAAAGATGTAGTGCCGCATGTATGTGATGCATGCCAGCAAGCCAAACTACATCAACTGCCTTTTGCAGATTCTAGTCGAGTATCCCGTTTTCCATTAGAACTCGTTCATACGGATGTATGGGGTCCAGCAATCAAATCAGCTGGTGGGTTCAGTTATTATGTTAGCTTCCTTGATGATTTCAGTAAATTTACATGGGTATATTTGCTAAAACACAAATCCGATGTTTTGCATGTATTCTATCAGTTTCAGAAACAAGTTGAGCTTTCCCTTGGAACAAAAATTCTCTCTGTCCAATCCGATTGGGGCGGGGAATATCAAAAACTACATACCTATTTCACAAACACGGGCATTACCCATCGCATCTCATGTCCACACACACACCAACAAAACGGGGCCATCGAACGCAAACACCGTCACCTAGTAGATACAGCTTTAGCATTGCTAGCCCAAGCATCCGCACCTTTACGTTTTTGGGATGACGCTATCCTCACTGCGTGCTATCTCATTAATCGCATGCCAAGTCGCACCATCCAAAACTCTACACCTGTCACCAAATTGTTCAAAAAAGGAAGTCGATTATGGTTTCCTTCGTGTCTTCGGGTGCGCATGTTGGCCCAACCTCCGTCCATATAACAATCATAAATTGAGCTTTCGCTCTCGCCTGTGTGTGTTCCTCGGCTACAGCCCAAATCACCGAGGTTTTAGGTGCCTCGATCGATCCACAGGACGTATCTATGTGTCCCGGGATGTCGTCTTCGACGAGAATCTATACCCGTTTGCCCGAGATACTCTTCCATCCAACCCACAACCTACTGAGGATGCTCTCCTCCTTCCTGAACCGGATACAGCTGAACCCATATGTACAGATACGGCAAGTGCTACTGATCGCCCTGCCTCTTGTGATGTTTCAGGTGCAGCTCCTGTCGACTCGTCCCTGCATGGTGTGCATGCGCCCCCATACGTCGATCGCCCGACGATTCCACGGCCTGGTGCAGCTCCTGACGGACCAGTCGGCGCTGACTCTCCGCCTCGCACACCGCCACCAACGGCCCATGGACAGGCCCACGACGATGACGGACCAGCATCCTCGCAGTCATCTCCCGGCTCGATTCCGATGGATGAGTCTCCCGCTGGCAGCTCGCCTATCAGTAGCTCCTCGCCACCAACACACGATCCCGCGCCGGTTCTACCTGCTCGTCGTCAGCACAAACCAGTTCGTCTCTTCGATGGTATCATTCGATATGATCCCAAGAAAAGGGCGTTTGCTGCTGAACCCACGTCTCATGTGGATGCTCTTGCTGAGCCTGTTTGGAAGGCGGCTATGGATGATGAGTATCGGGCACTCTCACTGAATCACACATGGAGACTAGTTGATCCTCCGCCTGGTCGACACATTGTTGGATGCAAATGGGTGTTTAAACTGAAACAGAAACCTGACGGCTCTATTGATCGGTACAAGGCAAGGCTCGTGGCTAAGGGCTTTACTCAACGCCATGGCATCGACTATACAGATACCTTCTCTCCTGTTGTCAAACCTACCACTGTCAGACTGATTCTGTCTATCGCCGTGTCAAGGGGATGGGTGTTGCAACAGGTTGACGTGCAAAATGCGTTTCTTCACGGCGATATTCAGGAGGAGGTGTATATGTGTCAGCCGCCAGGGTATGTTGATCCGAATTTTCCAAATCGTGTCTGTCGTCTTCAGAAGTCTCTATATGGGTTGAAGCAGTCGCCACGAGCATGGTACTCCAAATTAAGCTCGAAGCTTCAGTCTTTGGGATTCGTTCCATCCAAGGCAGATACCTCCCTTTTTGTGTTCATTGATGCAAGAGTGATTATCTATATGTTGATCTATGTTGACGATATCATCATCACTGGATCGTGCAAGCGAGCTGTAGGTGTTCTGATGAAGAAATTGTGTGAGTCCTTTGCAGTAAAGGATTTGGGAAAACTGTCTTACTTTCTTGGAGTAGAAGTGACAGATACCCACAGTGGCATTGCACTAACTCAGACGAAGTATGCAGCTGATCTACTGCGTCGAGTAAATATGCATAACTGCAAAGATATAGCGACACCAATGTCATCTTCAGAGAGGCTCAGCAAATCTGCAGGAGTTTTGCTCATGGACGACATGGCCTTCAGTTATAGGAGTACAGTGGGAGCTTTACAGTATTTGTGTCTAACTCGACCAGATATTGCTTTCTCAGTCAATCGGGTGTGTCAATTCCTTGCTGCCCCAACCGATGTGCATTGGTCAGCGGTAAAACGGATATTGAGATATGTCAAGGGTACAGTTAATCTTGGGTTGCAAATTCAGAGGTCATCGTCCACAGAGCTCAGTGTTTATACTGATGCGGACTGGGCTGGCTGCCCGGATGATCGTCGCTCAACCGGCGGCTATGCTGTATTTTATGGACCAAATCTGGTGTCATGGAGCTCACGGAAACAACCAACATTTAGTCGCTCGAGTACAGAGGCGGAGTACAAGGCGATAGCAAATGGGACAGCTGAAGTCACATGGTTGCAGTCAGTTCTAAGAGAACTGGGAGTGTTTCAGTCTCGAGCACCCACGTTGTGGTGCGATAATCTCGGAGCTACATTTCTCGCTGCAAATCCTATGTTTCATGCGAGAACAAAGCATATAGAGATTGACTTCCATTTCGTACGGGAGAAAGTATCGGCAGGAGCGCTGAAGGTTCAGTTCATTTCGTCCCGAGATCAGCTAGCTGACATATTTACAAAGGCACTAAATAGAGATGTCTTTGATCGGTTGAAATTTGAGTTGTGTTTAGCTAGTACATGTTTGGATCGAGGGGGACTGTTAAAAGGTTAGTTGTAACCATACGGATACGATCCTAAACCTGTATAACGGATTCTGTCTACATATAGATAGATAACTCATGGTTGTTAGTTGTTGTATCATATCCAATTGTAAACTGTAGCTCTATGAGCTGTATATAAATACACCTGACACCGGTTGCTATGGGCACGGCACAATCTATACTTCTCCTTGTTGTTTTATACTCGCCGCCATCAACCTTCAACGTGCTTCTTGGTTCCTACTGGTTCGATAAACCTTGGTTTCATACTGAGGGAAAACTTGCCGCTGTACGCATCACACCTTCCTCTTGGGGTTCCCAACGGACGCGTGTTGTACGCGTATCACGAAACACTCCATCCAGAATGGGAAACAGACGTATTTCTGGCTGGACTGGTGGCTGGGAGCCTCGCCGCTCCGCGGGCGCTTCCCAATCATGTTCAGCTGCTGTGTGTCACCTATTATCATGGTGATGGGGGCCCGGAACGGTCTTGGATGGCGACGTCAATTTCGTCCGTCGTTTACTCTTGCGGAGGCGGTTGAATGAGACGACCTCACTAGGGAACTTAGCTTTTCCCAAGCTGGTGAAGACGACGATGTGGTTTCTTGGAGCTTGGAGGCTGTCAACACCCGGATTTTTAAGTCCAGATGCCTATTATGCCATTCCTCGCAATCCCAGGAATATTGTTTTTGCGAGACATAATAGATTGATATCACAACACATCATTCATTACAACACATAATCGTCTTACAAATAAAGGATCACATGATCCAGTCTCATTACAATAATAGAAGTTCTATTTATTCATTACATAACACATAGCGGAAGCGAAAGTAGCGTAGTAGTAGTCCATCTATTCCACAGGCAACTGTTGACGTCAGGAGTGATCCTAGTTGTCGTAGACGTCCTGGTGTCCTTCTTCCGGGTTCTGGTACTCCTCTTCATAGTCTGGCCATTTGAATAGCCAGGGACACAGCCATGAGTACTTTAAAGTACTCGCAAACTAATACTAAGGTAAGTATTATCAACTATGGAAGGGGATGCTAAGCTCTAGTTTCATTTGCATAAAGCCAGTTTTATTTCATAAGCACTTTAGTAAACCAAGACTTTTCATTTGCCTAGCTTAACTCAAGTGGGAACATTAGTGTCATTCCCACAACTCAGTTGTGATTCAAAGTCAAAGTCACCTTTCAAACTCAAGTCACAAGTCACCATTCATATTTTTGGAAAAGTTCTGATGACGGAACAGTATGGCCTTTCCAACTGTCCATAACCGCGGACGCGGCTATTCGAATAGGTTAAACTCTGCAGAGGTTGTACACTTGTGCCACAACAATTGCAATAGTTCGTCAGGGGTAACTGGCCCTGATTTATCGTACGCAGTACGCGAACTACCAATCCTAACCTTTTATTTACATATCCTAGTATAGGCACCTCTCCCCATGAGCTTGGCCTCCCAGTGAAGACAGACAGTCAGCCTGGGAACTGCACAGGGCTTGGGCCGGACATTCACCTCATTTCACGTCATTTCACATCACTTCACCAGTACGGAGGCAGCCTCGGCATAACCCCTATGACGCTTGTTCAGAGGGAACCCATACTAAAATACATAAGTTTCCAGCTAAGCCTTACCCAGATTCAGGTATTGTGGGGGTACTTGTAAAATTGGAATGGTATCGCATCCGAACCCAACCATCAGTTTTGGTAAAATTCACCAAGTCGTTCACAAGTCATATTCACCTTCAAAATCTTTCAATAGAATGACTCATCATTCCAAGGTTTTCAAAGTCATTTCATTTCACAAGTTCCCAACTAGAGTAGTCACTTTTAGGGTTTAGCACTAGCATCTAAGTATGAGGGGTGCTAAGTAATTTGCTTTGCTTCTAGGCTAACCTTGATACTTTTGTACTAATCCACTACTAACCAAGTGAAACCTAAATCAAGAAATACTTTGATAAAACAGAAGTAACTAAAGCTTGTAAAGTAAAACTGGGAAATAGGATCATAAGCATAAAGTAAATGGGGTAATGCCTTGCTCATGGTGAGCTTTGCACTTTGCAAGAGTATTATCTTGCAAGAATATTAGCTTGCCACAATATAACTTGCATTAGTCTAGCTTGCAAGAGTATAGCTTGCCTTGGTTGAGGTGGTGGTCAGAGTTCTCTTCTCCTTCCTCTTGGTAGAAGACCTCCTCCTCCTGATAGTCTCCGGTACTAGCGTCTAAAATACGAGGATACAATCACCACACAAGTTCAAGAGCTATACTAAGCACACACGTAAATCACACCAACTATTCTAGCATTATCACATTGTCATCATGTGGGTTGATATGGTTTTATTCTTAAGAAAAAAAATAATTTCCTCTCATTATATATGTAAATGATAGTTTCCTTTTAATTCTTGAGGAATAATTTCCTCTCATTGAATCTTCTTAAGATTTAATTTCTCAACCCATCCTACATGATGTCATGTTGACCTAAGACAAACATTCATCATTATCTTTTGAGAGAAAGATTTAAATGAGGTAGAATACCTCATACCATTTAATAATGCCTATTATGATTTAAATTCTCCAAGTATTTCATGTGAGAGTATTTGACCAGGGGTTCAAACTTCATATGAAAGTACTTGGGACAAGATTTAAATGAAGTGAAACACCTCATATAATTTACACAAATTAAACTAGCATCACACATTACTATTAAGTGGGTAAATGTGTTGTTTTCTTATTTAGGAAAAATAATTTCCTCTCATACTAATTAAGGTGTTACTTTTAATTACTTAGAGAAATAATTTCCTCTTATTATCTTATTAAGATTTAATTTCTCTCATGAACAATATATGACCTAGGTTGACCAAAGTCAACCTCTTCATACTTATCATTTGAGAAAATGATTTAAATGAGGTTCCATACCTCATGCAATTTAATACTAACATGGTAGTGATTTAATGTCACCAAATAACTCAACATGAGATTATATAGACCATGGTTACTACCTCAGGTTGAATTACTTGAGAACAAGGTTTAAATGAGAGGAATACCTCTCATATGATTTAACACATATTTGTAACTAAGTTAAAAATTACTAGTAAGGTGACTTAATATTCTCAAGAAGAATCCTATGGGGTCATGAAGACTAAGGTCATCACCTCACATTGAATTACTTGGATACAAATTTAAATGAGATGATATACCTCATAGATTTAAACTCCTAGAATTTGAAATAGTTTAAATGGGCTAGTATTGACTACATAGCCAATATTCTGCTTTTAGCCCATGATCATATACAGAACCCATAGCATCTTTTTACATAAACAATTAGAGTTTGGGAAAAGTGAATTATGAGAGGTGGAATCACCTCAAAATTCAAAAGGGTTGATTTTTAATAATTATTCTAAGTCAGAAAAGTCTATGTCTTGTTTCTTTTGCTACTTTAATTCTACAACAGATATGGGTTTGAATCCAGTGTAGCTGGATAGATAATTTCACAGGCTTTCCAACCATATAAAATTTGTCGAATTTGGCTCAGTAGATTTGGATCTATTGAATTTTGAAGTTGACACCAGATTTGAGTTAAATTAAATCTAACGAATTCAAACTAACAGACGCGCGGGAAACTTAAACGGGCCGGCCCAGCTACGCTGGCGATGCTCGCGGGCCGTCTGACAGTGGGCTCCACTGTCAGCGCCACTTAACCAGCCGAAGCGGTACGATCAATGTGGCCCGCCCGATTAGAACTGGATCGAACGGTTGGAGTTCATCGTCGACAGCGACGAGAGAGCTCACTGGCGCGGCGACGGTGGGGGGTGGGAGGCTCACCGGCGGCGCGGCGATGGTCGGCGTTGAGCTACGGCGAGGTTGTCGATGAAGGGGAAGCAGATGGCACCGGCGGCGTCTCCAATGGTGGCCGCAATCGACGGCGGTGATCTCAGCTCCGCCGCGGGCTCCGGCGATGAATTGGAGGGCTCCGGTGAGTAATTGAGCGAGAGGAGGGGACGAGGAGGCTCAGTGGTGAGAGAGGAACACGAGAGTGTGGTGAAATCGTCCAGGGGGAGCCGGCTTTTATAGAGGCCAGGGGTGCTGCGAGGGTGCGGGCAAGGTCGTCGACGGCGTCGGCGTTCCAGGGCGGCGAAGGGGCAAGTGATGGGCGCGTGATGTCTACGCCCCCTCCTTTTCCTGTAGACAGTGTTGGGCCTCCAAGAGCAGAGGTTTGTAGAACAACAGCAAGTTTTCCCTTAAGTGGATCACCCAAGGTTTATCGAACTCAGGGAGGAAGAGGTCAAAGATATCCCTCTCATGCAACCCTGCAACCACAAAGCAAGAAGTCTCTTGTGTCCCCAACACACCTAATAGGTGCACTAGTTCGGCGAAGAGATAGTGAAATACAGATGGTATGAATATATATGAGCAGTAGCAACGGTGCCAGAAAATAGCTTGCTGGCGTGTAGTTGATGGTGGTAGTATTGCAGCAGTAGTAACACAGTAAAACAGTAAACAAGCAGCGATAGCAGTATTTAGGAACAAGGCCTAGGGATCATACTTTCACTAGTGGACACTCTCAACATTGATCGCATAATAAATAACTCTTTCTCATATGTGCTACATACACTCTTTTGTTGGATGATGAACACATTGCGTAGGATTACACGAACCCTCAATGCCGGAGTTAACAAGCTCCACAATAATGTTCATATTTAAATAACCTTAGAGCATAATAGATCATTGCAAAATAAACCAAGAACTAACATAGTGCACACACTGCCCACATTACACTATGAAGGAGGAATAGATCACATCAATACTATCATAATGATAATTAACTCCACAATCTACAAGAGATCATGATCATAGCCTACGACAAGAACCACATGGTGCACACACTAGTCACCTTTACACCATGCAGGAGGAATAGACTACTTTAATAACATCACATGAGTAGCACACAACTAGTAGCGATACAAAGCTCATCATATGGATCCCAATCATGTAAAGCAGCTCATGAGATCATTGTACTGAAGTACATAGGAGAGAGATTAACCACATAGCTACCGGTACAGCCCCGAGCCTCGATGGAGAACTACTCCCTCCTCATGGAAGCAGCAGCGGTGATGAAGATGGCGGTGGAGATGGCAGCGGTGTCGATGGAGAAGCCTTCCGGGGGCACTTCCCCGTCCCGGCGGCGTGCCGGAACAGAGACTCCTATCCCCCAGATCTTGGCTTCGTGATGGCGGCGGCTCTGGAAGGTTTCTGTGGGTTTCGTCGAACGTGATAGGGTTTTCGTGACGGAGGCTTTAAATAGGCGGAAGGGCAGCCTCGGAGGGGGCCTGGGGCCACCACACCATAGGGCGGCGTGGCCCCCCCTCTGGCCGCGCCAGGGTGTAGTGTGGGGCCCCCAGGGCTTCCCTCTGGCGGCTCTCGGGTGTTCTGGATGCTTCCGGGCAAAATAGGAACCTGGGCGTTGATTTCGTCCGATTCCGAGAATATTTCGTTACTAGGATTTCTGAAACCAAAAACAGCAGAAAACAGGAACTGGCACTTTGGCATCTTGTTAATAGGTTAGTTCCAGAAAATGCACGAATATGACATAAAGTGTGCATAAAACATGTAGATAACATCAATAATGTGGCATGGAACATAAGAAATTATCGATACGTCGGACACGTATCAGCATCCCCAAGCTTAGTTCTGCTCGTCCCGAGCAGGTAAAACGATAACAAAGATAATTTCTGGAGTGACATGCCATCATAACCTTGATCATACTATTTGTAAAGCATATGTAGTGAATGCAGCGATCAAAACAATGTATATGACATGAGTAAGCAAGAGAATCATAAAGCAAAGACTTTTCATGAATAGTACTTCAAGACAAGCATCAATAAGTCTTGCATAAGAGTTAACTCATAAAGCAATAATTCAAAGTAAAGGTATTGAAGCAACACAAAGGAAGATTAAGTTTCAGCGGTTGCTTTCAACTTGTAACATGTATATCTCATGGATATTGTCAACATAGAGTAATATAATAAGTGCAATATGCAAGTATGTAGGAATCAATGCACAGTTCACACAAGTGTTTGCTTCTTGAGGTGGAGAGAAATAGGTGAACTGACTCAACAATGAAAGTAAAAGAATGGTCCTCCATAGAGGAAAAGCATCGATTGCTATATTTGTGCTAGAGCTTTGATTTTGAAAACATGAAACAATTTTGTCAACGGTAGTAATAAAGCATATGTATCATGTAAATTATATCTTACAAGTTGCAAGCCTCATGCATAGTATACTAATAGTGCCCGCACCTTGTCCTAATTAGCTTGGACTACCGGATCATCGCAATGCACATGTTTTAACCAAGTGTCACAAAGGGGTACCTCTATGCCGCCTGTACAAAGGTCTAAGGAGAAAGCTCGCATTGGATTTCTCGCTATTGATTATTCTCAACTTGGACATCCATACCGAGACAACATAGACAACAGATAATGGACTCCTCTTTTATGCATAAGCATGTAACAACAATTAATAATTTTCTCATATGAGATTGAGGATATATGTCCAAAACTGAAACTTCCACCATGGATCATGGCTTTAGTTAGCGGCCCAATGTTCTTCTCTAACAATATGCATGCTTAACCATAAGGTGGTAGATCTCTCTTACTTCAGACAAGACGAACATGCATAGCAACTCACATGAAATTCAACAAAGAGTAGTTGATGGCGTCCCCAGTGAACATGGTTATCGCACAACAAGCAACTTAATAAGAGATAAAGTGCATAAGTACATATTCAATACCACAATAGTTTTTAAGCTATTTGTCCCATGAGATATATATTTCAAAGGCGAATGATGGAAATTTAAAGGTAGCACTCAAGAAATTTACTTTGGAATGGCGGAGAAATACCATGTAGTAAGAAGGTATGGTGGACACAAATGGCATAGTGGTTGGCTCAAGTATTTTGGATGCATGAGAAGTATTCCCTCTCGATACAAGGTTTAGGCTAGCAAGGTTATTTGAAACAAACACAAGGATGAACCGGTGCAGCAAAACTCACATAAAAGACATATTGTAAACATTATAAGAATCTACACCGTCTTCCTTGTTGTTCAAAACTCAATACTAGATATTATCTAGACTTTAGAGAGACCAAATATGCAAACCAAATTTAGCATGCTCTATGTATTTCTTCATTAATGGGTGCAAAGTATATGATGCAAGAGCTTAAACATGAGCACAACAATTTCCAAGTATCACATTATCCAAGACATTTTAGCAATTTACTACATGTATCATTTTCCAATTCCAACCATATAACAATTTAACGAAGAGGAAACTTCGCCATGAATATTATGAGCTAAGAACACATGTGTTCATACGAACCAGCGGAGCATGTCTCTCTCCCACACAAGCATTTATTCAAACAAAAACAAAAACAAAAACACACAGACGCTCCAAGTAAAGTACATAAGATGTGACCGAATAAAAATATAGTTTCAAGAGAAGGAACCTGATAATTTGTCGATGAAGAAGGGGATGCCTTGGGCATCCCCAAGCTTAGATGCTTGAGTCTTCTTGAAATATGCAGGGGTGAACCACCGGGGCATCCCCAAGCTTAGAGCTTTCACTCTCCTTGATCATATTGCATCATACTCCTCTCTTGATCCTTGAAAACTTCCTCCACACCAAACTTAGAACAACTCATTAGAGGGTTAGTGGACAATAAAAATTAACATGTTCAGAGGTGACATAATCATTCTTAACACTTCTGGACATTGCATAAAGCTACTGGACATTCATGGATCAAAGAAATTCATCCAACATAGCAAAAGAGGCAATGCGAAATAAAAGGCAGAATCTGTCAAAACAGAACAGTTCGTATTGACGAATTTTATCGAGGCACCAGACTTGCTCAAATGAAAATGCTCAAATTGAATGAAAGTTGCGTACATATCTGAGGATCACTCACGTAAATTGGCATAATTTTCTGAGTTACCTACAGAGAAAACAGCCCAGATTCGTGACAGCAAAGAAATCTGTTTCTGTGCAGTAATCCAAATCTAGTATGAACTTTTCTATCAACGACTTTACTTGGCACAACAAAACACTAAACTAAGATAAGGAGAGGTTGCTACAGTAGTAAACAACTTCCAAGACACAAATATAAAACAAAGTACTGTAGCAAAATAACACATGGGTTATCTCCCAAGAAGTTCTTTCTTTATAGCCATTAAGATGGGCTCAGCAGTTTTAATGATGCACTCGCTAGAAATAGTATTTGAAGCAAAAAGAGAGCATCAAGAGGCAAGTATGAAACAACTTTAAGCCTAACATGCTTCCTATGCATAGGAATCTTGTAAATAAACAAGTTCATGAAGAGCAAAGTAACAAGCATAGGAAGATAAAACAAGTGTAGCTTGAAAAATTTCAGCACATAGAGAGGTTTTTTAGTAACATGAAAATTTCTACAACCATATTTTCCTCTTTCATAATAACTTTCAGTAGCAACATGAGCAAACTCAACAATATATGTATCACATAAAGCATTCTTATCATGAGTCTCATGCATAAAATTATTACTCTCCACATAAGCATAATCAATTTTAGTAGTTGTAATGGGAGCAAATTCAACAAAGTAGCTATCAAATATAGGAGGCATATTGTAATCATAATCAAATTTATCCTCCATAACAGGTGGTACCAAAAGGCTACTATCATTATAATCATCATAAATAGGAGGCAAAGTATCATCAAAGAAAATTTCCTCCTCAATTCTTGGGGGACTAAAAAGATCATGCTCATCAAAACCAGCTTCCCCAAGCTTAGAACTTTCTATATTATTATCAACAATGGTGTTCAAAGCGTTCATACTAATATTACTACCAGCATGCAAATAAGATTCCATAGGTTTTTTAATTTTCGCATCAAACAATCCATGTTTTAAATCAGGAAATAGCATAAGAAGCTCATTCTTGTCCATTATGCCAAACTAGTGTAAACATGAAACAAAAAGATGCAATTGCAGGATCTAAAGGAAATAGCTTCGAGTACTTACAACGGCGAAAATAGCTTAGTAGCCGAGATCCGGAGTGTGAGTACCTTTTACCTTTCCTCCCCGGCAACGGCGCCAGAAAATAGCTTGATGTCTACGCCCCCTCCTTTTCCTGTAGACAGTGTTGGGCCTCCAAGAGCAGAGGTTTGTAGAACAGCAGCAAGTTTTCCCTTAAGTGGATCACCCAAGGTTTATCGAACTCAGGGAGGAAGAGGTCAAAGATATCCCTCTCATGCAACCCTGCAACCACAAAGCAAGAAGTCTCTTGTGTCCCCAACACACCTAATAGGTGCACTAGTTCGGCGAAGAGATAGTGAAATACATGTGGTATGAATATATATGAGCAGTAGCAACGGTGCCAGAAAATAGCTTGCTGGCGTGTAGTTGATGGTGGTAGTATTGCAGCAGTAGTAACACAGTAAAACAGTAAACAAGCAGCGATAGCAGTATTTAGGAACAAGGCCTAGGGATCATACTTTCACTAGTGGACACTCTCAACATTGATCGCATAATAAATAACTCTTTCTCATATGTGCTACATACACTCTTTTGTTGGATGATGAACACATTGCGTAGGATTACACGAACCCTCAATGCCGGAGTTAACAAGCTCCACAATAATGTTCATATTTAAATAACCTTAGAGCATAATAGATCATTGCAAAATAAACCAAGAACTAACATAGTGCACACACTGCCCACATTACACTATGAAGGAGGAATAGATCACATCAATACTATCATAATGATAATTAACTCCACAATCTACAAGAGATCATGATCATAGCCTACGACAAGAACCACATGGTGCACACACTAGTCACCTTTACACCATGCAGGAGGAATAGACTACTTTAATAACATCACATGAGTAGCACACAACTAGTAGCGATACAAAGCTCATCATATGGATCTCAATCATGTAAAGCAGCTCATGAGATCATTGTATTGAAGTACATAGGAGAGAGATTAACCACATAGCTACCGGTACAGCCCCGAGCCTCGATGGAGAACTACTCCCTCCTCATGGAAGCAGCAGCGGTGATGAAGATGGCGGTGGAGATGGCAGCGGTGTCGATGGAGAAGCCTTCCGGGGGCACTTCCCCGTCCCGGCGGCGTGCCGGAACAGAGACTCCTGTCTCCCAGATCTTGGCTTCGCGATGGCGGCGGCTCTGGAAGGTTTCTGTGGGTTTCGTCGAACGTGATAGGGTTTTCGCGACGGAGGCTTTAAATAGGCGGAAGGGCAGCCTCGGAGGGGGCCTGGGGCCACCACACCATAGGGCGGCGCGGCCCCCTTCCGGCCGCGCCGGGGTGTAGTGTGGGGCCCCCGGGGCTTCCCTACGCGGCTCTCGGGTGTTCTGGATGCTTCCGGGCAAAATAGGAACCTGGGCGTTGATTTCGTCCGATTCCGAGAATATTTCGTTACTAGGATTTCTGAAACCAAAAACAGCAGAAAACAGGAACTGGCACTTCGGCATCTTGTTAATAGGTTAGTTCCAGAAAATGCACGAATATGACATAAAGTGTGCATAAAACATGTAGATAACATCAATAATGTGGCATGGAACATAAGAAATTATCGATACGTCGGAAACGTATCAGCGCGGCGTTTTCCTGGTGTCACGGTGAGCACGACGCGCATCCAGGAGAGGTCAGGGGTGGTCAGAAGCAGGCGGCACGTCACCGTGTACTGGCGGACGGTCGTCGTCCGTGACGACGGCGACAGGGCGTGCGAGGTCAGGGGAGCGTGTCCACTTGGTTCCTGACGTCGAGGTGAGCATGCAGGTGCAAGGAGAGGTCAAGGCGAGCGCTGAGTCGACGGGGCACGGCGACGTCCTGTCGCGCTCCGGGGCGTCCTGGCGCGCGTCCATGCCGATCCTGGCAGGTGCTGGGCGCGTCTGGGCGCGCAGGTCCTGTGCAATGTCGTCGTCTCCTGGGGTCAGGATGTGTGTGGTCGTGATCAGCAGAGTGATGGCAAGCTAGGGGACATGCTGAGGTGACTTGGATGGGAGAGGAGAGGAGATGAGCATGGTGGTTGACAAGGTGGCCGGCATGGTGTTGTTCTGGTCAAGTCTTTGCTTTGACTGGTGTGAAAATTGATGGTGAGGTAGAGGAGAGGTGCAGGGATGCTCCAGAGCAGCAGGGGTGGCCAGAGGTGGACTTGGTCCAACCACAAACTCAGCATGGGCACCAAGTTTGATTCTGTCCACCAGGTGTTTGTGAAAATGGCCGCAAGAGAAATTTTGTGGAATTTTGGCAAACTTTTTGGTGGATCTCATTCATATAATCATAGAGATAGAATGGTGGTGGTGGTGGTCAATTTGGTGAAGTTTTGCAACAATTCAAAAAGTGGGTCATCTTCACATAGTTTCAAAGTCCCTACTTGTCTCCTCTATTCTGGTCAACCTGGTCAACATCAGTACTAATGGTCAACATGAAAGTTGTTCACCATCACTTGGTCTTGGATGACATGGCAATGGTTGACCAAGTTTGGTTGCAGAAACAAAAGATAGATGGGTGCAAAGTGGTGAAGAAAATAAAAAGGGGACATATGACCATTATCACATGTATGTAAGTTTTGAATTTTGCTTGGATTTGATTTTGATTTCTTTGATGCAATTGTGTTTGTTTATCATATATAAGAGTTTTACAAACAATAGATCAAGCAATGGTGGCCTTGGTTGAAGATTTGCAAATTTGGCTAAGTGTGTATGTGAGTGAAAATGGGATTTTCTCACCATTTGATTTCTCTCCATTTGATTTGACTTTTCTTGACTCTAATGTGATTCTTATTAGTTTAGAAACATTTTAAGACCATTGAAACCAATTCAAATGGTCTTGCTCAAAGATTTGCAAAAATGGCCATAACACATAAGAGGTGACATGTCAAATTTTCTTATTCTTGTAATTTGCTCCCCTTGCTTTACTTGGGCAAGGTTGAGGTTCAATTTAGTGTTAGATTAGGTGTAGATATGGTTTCACACCATTTGGTCAAGGTAGAAGTGCATAGGACAAGATTTGGGTATTATGGCTATGTGTCACATATGCCTCTATGCATATGTTGCATTTGACTTTTAATTTAATTGTTCTTGGCCCATTTGATGTTGTTGAGTGTTGAAATGGTATATAGGAGTGATCCAACCATTCACATCAAGTCCTAGGGTCAAGATTCTCAAATTCACAAATTTGCATTTTACTCTCATATGCCTCTATGGCATTATTAGTTTCTTTTTATTTTCTTTGGAAACCACTTGGATTTGGTTTGATAAGTACTAGGTAAGGTGTATGAAGGTTTTCCAAACCTCTAAGCAAAGTAGAAAAGATTAGGGTAAGGTTTTATGAATATAGCCATAGGCACATATGCCTTTTTCTTATTTAATTTCCTTTTATTTTATTTAATTAGGATGGTGAAAAGAGGGGTGAGGTTTAGGGTTTAATATCATTTCAAAATACTTTAACAAGCAATCATGGCAATGACACAAGAATTAAGCAAGATCACTATGTATCATACTTAATTTAATAAAAGTTTTTGTTGGTTCCAAAATTTGGAACTAGGGAAATTCATTTGTTTTGTTTTGAAATTTTGGGATGTTACAGAGGCCTCGGGTGGCTTCTCGGTCAGATCCTTATATCTCCACCTGCCGCCCCTGCGGCAGTGACGCATTTCAAAGAGTTCTAGCATACCAGGGTCCCTCCGAGGATTAAGGTCTTCCTATGGAACTCATCCGGGGAAAGCTCCCTTGCTCGGAACAAGTTGCCAGACGCAGAGGACCATCGGATGGATCATGCTCTCCATGCGGTGAACTTGAAGACCGTGACCACATCTGTTCAGGTGCCCACTTGCGAGGTTTATGTGGGCTAGAGTTAGGGAACTCCTTCACTGTGCTTGGAATCCGGAGGGGGCCGGGGACTTTTTAGCTATCTCTCATGGTATGTCTGGAGCGTACTGTATGCGAGTGTGGTTTAACATTGCAGCATTATGTTGGGCGTTGTGGAATATTAGGAATAAGCTCACTATGGAAGGTACTCTTATCGGCAAGCCAGCTGACGCCCTTTTTAAAATGCTCATTTATATGCAGCAATGGAGGATGCTAGTGAGGTCGAAGGATAGAGGCCTCATGGACGCGACAATGGGAGCCATTCAACGTCTTCATACTTCTCTCTCGGTGGATTTGGCTTGATCTCTTGTGATACTCGTGTTTTATTCCAAACTTCTTTGGTGCTATAGGCTGGGAGTTTTGTTTGCTTATGGTGTGGGTGCCTGGGATCGATGTGGTTGTGTTGAGTTGTATCACTGTTTGTGTAGCATTGTTAAGTTAAAGCTGGCTTAGACCTTAAGTTTAAAAAGAAAATATGTTATTGCTGATCACTATATGGTATCTAATTTGGAGAAAAGGTGCCACATTAACACGTGGTGTATCATCTGGTTAAATTAAATTAATGGCCAAATGTTTCTATCTTTTATGGGATTTTCTAGACTGTTTTTATTGTTTTTTAATATACATAATATAATAGTAGATTAGCGATACATGCTAGACCTACCATATATTAGTTAATCTGCTAGAAAAAAGTGTTGCAGGGTAGAGACTGCAACGATTTTTGGCTGTGTCGCTATGTGGGAGTGGGAGTGTATGCCGAAGACAGATATGTCCTACGCAAAATTGATGAGAAAATATGCATTCATACCGTACAGATAGCAGTTGTATCAAATCAACCTAAAGTAAAATATATTTACATGTATACTATTGCCCACGCTAAGAAAAACACAAGTAACAGGCAAAACAAGTGCCTCATGTCACACAATCTCAACGTCCGGGCAACAACTGAGACATGATTTATGTCGGATAGATCAGTCCCTGGAGCAATGGCCTCTTGCGTAGTCTCTTTCATCTCATGATCCAGTTTCTTTTTCCTTGACAGGTATTTCAAAAAATTACTGTTCCTGTCACCGTAAAGATAGCTGCTAACTATGAACGTCAAATGTTTATTTTCCGGGACTAAATAAAACAACCCCGCTTGGAAACGTCTCTCTCTGTACTTACTGAGTGCATTGTTTACCGTACAAACCAGTCTTTCCAAAGTTCCAATATTTTCGTTAAATGCCACCCATGAATTGGCATCGTGCACGCGGATCACCCTACCAATCCTCCACCTCCAAGTACGAAGCTCTATTTCGTGCCACAGTGTTGTTGGTTTAAGTATGACTCTGGGTTTAGCGAGTGTTCTCGTGCCATACTCGTCACGGATACATATCCTGCACATCTTCTTTGGTTTTCGAATGATATTGTCTTTTCCACGGACTAGTGACCCAACCTTCTGCTTGAAAATAAACAAAAAAATCTTGCGTGGATTCCGGCCTTTGATCCTGAATATAACATATATATGACATCAACATTAAAAATCAACGACCAAAATCTTCAAAACAAAAAAAAGAACTAGTCGTTCCCCTTCTCAGAAAAGGTATATCCATGCTACTAGGTTGTAGTCGTTTAGGTTTAAAAGGCGAAACTTTAAATTCCTCTGGAGCCGAATTCAAGAGTTACTACCACTGTCGTTATTTCAAATATTATAACGAGAATTTGAAAATGAGAAACGCAAATTATACTTGGCAAAAGAAGAGGAGTTTTTCGAATCCTAGACCACCCATGAGGTTGATTGAGGAAGCAAACCCTAAAATATCAAATCAAATTCTAACATGACAGAGGGATTCTAGACCACTGCAGCCCACCCCCACCTTCTGACTCAGCGCCACCAGGTCGATCCCAGCGACGCGCCCCTCTGCCATGGTCTCGGCCTCGCCCGGCCCAACCCGGGTCCAGATCGGGCCCGGTCAGCACCGTAGCAACCCGCATCCGCATCGCCGGAGGGGCGGCTGCCAACATCTGCTACACCCCTCCCTCCGCCAACCGCCAGAAGGACTGCCGCCGGGATCCTTCTCTGCTGCGACCGCTACATCTGGAACCGCATCGCCGCCGGGCAGCATATGGGCCGCTGCATCTCTCCGCCAGCTCGAGATAGAACTTTCGCCGCCGCTGGGACTGCCCGAGCTTTGCTCGGCGGCGAGGGGGAGGGGCGGCGGGGTAAGTGGTAAGTGGTGTGCCGCCCGTGTCGCCAGAGAAGGCGACGCGGGGGCCGAACGTTTCTCAGATGTGGTTTGTATCTCCGATGAACAGAGGGGATTACAATTACTACTAGAGATATACATGTAAGAATTTAACCCGGTAAATGCGTTCGTACCTGCAGCCGTCGGAAATACTTCTAGCTTGCATCTCCATGAGTAGAATCGCAGATTCGAAAGCGCGCTTGTGATCTTCAGATATCAGAGTATATAAAGACGAGGGCGTAGAATAACTTGGTTCGGAACCGGAACCTTTTTTTTTGGGGGTGGCAAACGTCCGGGACACTCCTCTTTTCTGGTTTCGACAAGTTTTGACAGTACTAAGAGCATCTCCAGTCGCGTCCTCCAAAGCGTCCCCAAAAGAGATTTGGGGCGCGCCGGACAGAAAATGCGTTCCAGCCGCGTCCCCCAAAGCCCATTTTTGTCCAGCGCGCACCGATACGGTGTCCGGCGCCTCGAGCCCGTCCCCGTTCCACAGGGGACGCACCGGGGACGCCGAACACAACGAAAAACGAGGCGGGCTCCCACATGTCGGCGACTATTTGCATAAACCGTTGGTTCGCGCCTCTTTTCTCGTCGCTCCTTCCTTCCCGCGCCTCTTTTCTCGTCGCTCCTTCCTTCCCACCCCACCGCTGCCGCTGGATTTCCCGGCCGTTTGGGCGTCTGGTCTGTGCTGAGAGTCGGCACCGTTGTCGCGGCTGGGGCTCCCGCCGGTCGTGGCGCCGCCGCGTCGCCAGCGCGTCCCAGAACGCGCCGTCAAATCCGCCCCACCTCCGCGCACAGAAGGTGCTCGACGACTTGCCAGGTAGGCGCGATTGGCTGTTGTTTGTTGCATCGTCTGCCTCGGCGCAATTTTAACCATTGATTTTGCTTTAGCCATGGACAGCGACGATGAGATGGTTGCCCTGCTGCTGGAGGACGAGCAAGCCTTCGATGACGACCTGCGGGAGCATTTGCTGATCATCGCGTCCCTCCAGGACATGCTTGACGCTGAGGCGGAGAAGAGGAAGAGGTCGCGCCGCGGAGGATCAAGGCCGGGAAGAAGGAAGTCCAAGCCCCGGCAGAGGATGGAGGGGCATGCCATGCTGCACAACGACTACTTCGCCGACGAGGCAACACATGCCGACAATTTTCGGCGCCGGTACAGGATGAGCAAGGGGCTGTTCATGAATATCCTCCACGGCGTTCGAGAGTTCGACCCCTACTTCAAGCTCAAGCTCGACGCTGTAGGCGTCCTCGGGTTTTCGTCGAGTCAGAAGTGCACCGCCGCCATGAGGATGCTTGCATACGGAGCACCTGCCGATACACAGGACGACTACCTTCGCATGAGTGAGTCTACTGCCATTGAGTGCATGTACAAGTTTGGCCGAGCTGTGGTGGGAAAGTTTGGTAAATACTACTTGAGAGGGCCAACTGTGGAAGAGACTGCAAGGATCATGGCACAAAATGCTGCCAGAGGATTTCCTGGAATGCTTGGAAGCATCGATTGCATGCAATGGGCATGGAAGAACTGGCCGTTTGCTTGGCAAGGTATATACAAAGGCCGTCATGGATATTGCAGTGTGGTGCTTGAAGCTGTGGCAGATTATGACCTGTGGATTTGGCATTCTTTCTTTGGCATGGCGAGATCACACAATGACATCAACGTGTTGCAGCGGTCTCCGGTGTTCAGCAGACTAGTGGAAGGGCATGCTCCACCATGCAACTATGAGATCAATGGCCACCAATATACCAAAGGCTATTATCTAGCCGATGGTATATATCCAAAATGGGCCACTTTTGTCAAAACAATCTCGAATCCATCAGGTCTGAAGAATTCCCACTTTGCTACACGACAGGAGGCTTGCAGGAAGGATGTCGAGCGGGCATTTGGTGTGCTTCAAGCATAATTTGCCATTGTCCGGTACCCTGCTCTAAGCTGGTCTCACGACCAAATGTGGGAGGTGATGCAGGCTTGTGTGATCATGCACAACATGATCATCGAGGATGACCGCAAGAATCATGTTAGGTCACATGTTGGTCCCTATGAGTGTCAAGGCCCTCTTGCGGAGGTTGATCATGAGTTGCCTGCAGATTTTGCTGATTTTCTCGCCATGCACGCAGAGATCCGTGACAGCAATGTGCATGAGCAACTTCAAGCTGATCTCGTTGAGCATTTGTGGAGGATCAAAGGAAATACTGTGGTACCTTGATGTAGCATCTAGCCCTATTTATTATATTTGATTACTTGTTTTATTGTTTGTTGTAATTTAATTTGAAAACAATTCTCGCAAACATTTTTATTCATATGCTACATTTGATAAATGGTTTATGTGTTAAAAAAAGTAATTTAAATGTTTGGGGCGGCGTTTGGGGGACGCGGCTGGGGAGCGATGTCCCCCAAAGGCGGCACGAACAAAACACGTCGCCCAAACGCTCAATCCGGCGCGGTTTGGGGGACGCTTTGGGGGACGCAGCTGAAGATGCTCTAAACCGAAGCTGCGAAGAGATGGTTGGACAAAGCCCCTGCAAAATTTTGTAAAGCTTAAGGGCATCCCAACGGGGCACACAAACAGACATTTTTCATCCATTTGCGTCTGCACGGACAAAAAACGCGCTCCAGTAGGTAGATGTAAAACGTCCGCACCATCCGTCCTGACGCAAACGTGGACCAAATGTGTGCCATGAATGCGTCTCTGCGGACGCGCCGTTTGTGTCCGGTTGGGTTGCATGCAGCTCTCTCTCCTCCTTTAATCACGCATGTGTTCATTTCTAGCCACACAAATAGAATATTTTCCTCTCTCTCCTCTCTAATCACACATGCGGTCAAATAAATGCGTCTCTAAGGGGCAGACGCATGTGTCCGACGCAAACGGACATAAATATGCGTCGTCCCACTGGAGATGTCCTAATGTTGATGCTTTGTTCGATGCGAATTTTCTCCTTGGCACTACATGCGAAGTAATACGTGATAATTATATAAACTTTGTTGCTGCAAGTAATAGTAAGGTAGAATTTATCCACGAAGTGATGTCGGCCCAAGTACATGTCTTGAAACAAGGTTTAATTTTAGCTCAAACAGTTGGATGCAATAGAGTTATTATTGTTATCAATTTGGTCCAAGCAATGAATGAGGAAGGCTACTTCAATGGAGCTTTAGCTGCAATCGTTGATGACTGCTATCATCCGACTTCTAAACTTCTGAAGGTAAAATTTAAACACAATTTTCGTGAAGCAAACTCTATAGCTTATGAATTAGCTAGGTTAGCTCGTAGATCTCATCAACAAGTCTCGTTAGATGAGCCCCCAGTTTCTATTGTACATTTTCCAGCTAATGATGTAACTTCTATTTTAAATGAATAAAGAGGTATGTTTATGTAAAAAAGAAAGTAAAATGCGTGCTCGGTCCCTAAACTAGTCGGACATGTTGAGAACAGTGCCTAAACTCGCACCTACACGGCTCCTAAGAGCATCTTCACCAGGCGTGCCCCATATCAACTTTAATAGGGGTGTGAGATCGGGTTCTTTTTTTCTCGTTAGATAGGCGCGTTTTAAAAGTAGCCGACCAGTTTTGGATCTCAATACAATCATCGGTAATTCTGTGCCGGCCCCTACGTGGAAGGACCGAGTTGGGGTCGCCGACACTCCCGTCCACGTAGGATTTCACCCCGCGAGACTCTCTTGGTAGCCAAACCCGTACATTCTCCACCCGCTCTGCCCCCCCAATCCGCCTCCCACCCCTCCGAATCGCCATCACCGCCTCCTCCCCGTGCATGGCCATTTACCTCTCACCTAGAGATCGCCACCGTAGCCAACGCCGACACCTCTGCCATTTCACACTACCATGTTGCCGCGATGGACAACGATGATGAGATGATGGCAGAGTGGTTCATGTAAGTACTTAGAGCATCTCCAGTCGCGTCCCCCAAACTGTCCTCTAAACGGTGCTGGATTGAGCGTTTGAGGGACGTGTTTCGTTCATGCCGTGTTTGGAGGATGTCGCTCCCCAGCCGCGTCCCCCAAACGCCACCCCCAAACATTAGAAATAATTTAAATAGATAGAAGAAAACTCTTTACTAATATTCAAATCGGTTCAACGTACACAAATTATATATAAAACTTCGAAAAAATATAATTAAATTACATATAAATTATTTTAAACTACTACTTCTTCTTCTTCTTTGATGATGGCCCCGCCTCGTTTTCGTCATCGCGGTGGCGCTTCATGCTCGTCACCTCTTCCGAAGAGACGGTGTCGGCCGACGTGTCGGAGGAACTAGTCTCCTCCTCGTCGTCGCCGGTGCTCGCCGGTTGCGCCTTGGCCTTGGCGTCCGCCTCCGCCTTCGCACGGGCCGCCGCCTCCTCTGACCATTCTTCCTCCGCGTCCTCCTCCACGCCCAGCCATTCCTCTACGCTGTCAAGTGGCGGCGGGGAATCGTCGCCGCTGTTGGGCGTCCGGGCTTTGTCTCACTAATGGCTCCATCCAGCATGCTTTCCCTCACTGGAGGTGTCGGACGGGAGCTCGGAGATGTAGCTCATCATCGCTGGAGGAGTCGGATGGAGGCTTGGATGAATGGCGGCCGGTGAAGACCCGAAAGCGCCTACGTACGGGTCTTATTGAGCGCGGATGAACGGCGGCGCAGAAGTCGAAGAGAGCGACGGTTGCTCTTCCGAGGAGTCTGCACTCCATTCCGGTGGTTGCCGCGTCGTCGTCGCGGTTGCCAATGCGACGGTTCCGCTTCCCGGCAACTGCACCGTCGCTATGTAGGCGGTGGTTGAGGGTCCGAGCCGTTGACGCATCGGGCCCACGCCTCCTCGCCTCTCATTTCGTTGTGTCCGGCGTGTCCGGGGCGCCGGACACCATATTGGACCGCGCTGGACAAAAAAAGCCTTTGGTACGCGCGGCTGGAAACGTTTTTTTATCCAGCGCGCCCCAAATACCTTTGGGGAACGGTTTGGGGGACGCGACTGAAGATGCTCTTAACCCGGTAGATGCGTTTGTACCTGCTACCATCGGAAATACTTCTAGCTTGCATCTCCATGAGTAGGATCGCTGATTCGAACCGGCTATTTGGTTTGATCTTCAGATATCAGAGTATATATAATTTTTTCGAGAATACACCCTGGAAGGTGTACTAATCATATAGAAGAAAGGTCAAGAAAGCCCGAACCACGAGTACTACTGCCAACAGGGGGTGGCAGCTCCCCTACAAAAACGAAAGCCTAATCTCCGTCTCGCCACGAAAAAGGATAAGGCTCGGGAAATCCGAAGGACTCCGAGCGGAAAAGCCTAGCTACACGCCACCTCTAAAACTCCTCCGTAATCCTATGACGAATGGTCTCCACCGCCGGGGTGGCGCCATTGAACACCATGTCATTCCTATGCCTCCAGATACACCAGAAAACAAGGATGACCGCCGTCCACAAGTCCCTGCGCACGGCACTGGGGCAGTGAAGCGAGGTCCACCAGTGCACTATTTCAGAGCCCACACCAGGCATCCACTCCAACCTGTTCCACTGCGTCAACGCCCACGCCCAGACCTCACAGGCGACCACGCAACCAAGCAGGAGGTGCTGGAGCGTCTCCTGCTCCTGGTCGCAGAGGGGGCAGGCCGCCGGCCGCGGGAGGCCACGCCTCTGGAGCCTATCCGTCGTCCAGCACCTGTTACGGGACACCAGCCAAGCAAAGAACTTGCAGCTGTATGGCGCCCTCGAGCGCCAAATCTCCAAAGCAACCAGCGGCACCGTATTACCCGCAAAGAAGGCCGCGTAAGCCGACCTCGCGGAGAAATTCCGGTCCACCGACCACCGCCACACGAAGGAGTCCTCTCGCTCCGGGTCCAGGGTGACAACAGCGAGGATTCCCCATAGGTGGAAGAACTCCGCCACCGCTGCATGACTCAAGTCCGGCCCACAATCGCGCAGCCACTCCCCGGCGAGGCCATCCTTGACCGAGCGATCCTTGGCCTTTCAGGTCGGAACTAAAGCCACCAAATTGGGTGCATGGTCCGCCACCCTGGCGCACTGCAGCCAGCGATCCTTGCAGAATAAAGCTCTTGCCCCGTTGCCAACCACCACCGCCGTGGCGGAATCGAAGAGGGCTCGGGCTAGGGGGGGGACCTTGAGATCAAACTCCGCCCAAGCCTTTGTCGCGTCCACTCTCTGTAGCCACGCCCACCGGCAACGTAGCGCCAGGTTGAGGAACTGAAGGTTGGGAAGGCCCAGACCCCCACAAGATTTAGGAGAGGTCACCTTGTCCTAGGCTACCAGGCAATGGCCGCCACTCACGTCCGCCCTGGCCTTCCACATGAAGCCCCGACAAATCTTTCTGAGAGCCTGCATCGTCTTGGGGGGGGGGGGGGGGGGGGATGTCTAGCGACATCATCGCGTGAACCGGAATGGCGCTGAGGGTGGTCTGCACCAGAATCATCCGCCCCCCACGGTTGAGCAACCGAGCACTCCACATGGGAAGCCGGATTGCTGCCCTATCCACCACGGGTTGCAGCTGAGCCGTGGTAACCTTGCGCAGCCCAAGGGGTAGGCCCAGATAATTGCAGGGCCATCCCTCTACCGAGCACTGCAAAATTGACTGAGCCAGCTCCACTTGCTCCACGGTGCAACGAATAGGGTGGAGGGAGCACTTGGTTCGGTTGGTGCGGAGGCCCGAGGCCTCCCCGAAGTCCTCCACCACCGCTGCACATGCCAGTAAATCCACCCTCTCTAGCTTGATGAAGGTCACCACGTCGTCCGCGTACATAGAGGTACGGTGGAGGGGACCACGTGGGGCGATCAGAGTATATATAATAAGACGAGGGTGTAGAATAACTTGGATCGGAACTCTTTTTCGGGGGACTCTACGTTTTGTTAACCTGTTTTTTACAATAAAGAGTGATATGCATGTCCCTCAAAGGAAGACAATTCTAAGCACGGCCACGGGTACCGTATCTGCAGACATAGCGTATACACATACTTTTATTTATATTTACTAGTAAAAGTATCTGTGCGTTGCACCGAGAAAAATAAAAACTTGAAGGCTTGATTGAATCATCAGTGATAACACTTCCCCTATGTGCCATCATCAATGTAGGTGGTCACATTTTGACCTATTTCCGATGAAATGATTGCGGGGACCTCGCTACACCGTCCCGACATAATGGTATCGGGGACTGTGTGTTTTGATTTTTTTAATCATCGTATTTTGTTAACTTGTGATCTACAGAATTAAAACATATTTTGAAGATTTTGAAGAAATATTTATCTATATCATATACACTACTTTGATATTACATACCCTAAAAAGGAGCAAAATAATATTTTTTCGATAAAAGGAATATATTAATATCAAGAGATATCAATTACATCCAGCCTCAGCAACAACGCAATACCTAATGCTAGTACGGATGCACACAACCAAAAAAAAGAAAGGAAAACTAAGGAATAAAAAGTCCCGCTACGGCATCCAGCCCTAGCAGCAGCAATACATCCCCACCACCGAGACAACGTCTGAACCCTCCATGCTCTTCAAAAGTGACGCCTCCAAGAAGGGAACAATGCACAAGCGTTGCATCGCCCGTTCAGAAGATCTTAGGTTTTCACCTTGAAGATAGTCCCCGCTCTCAAAACAATGCCTTCAACAAAGCCATAGCCAGACACAACCAATTAAGGCAAGACATTTTCACCCTAAAAGATAAAACTCCGAACTTCACATGTGTTGTCGCCCCCACATGCATACTGCTGCTGCGAGAACCAGAACACCAAGCAATTCCGTCAACATCAAAGAGACCCGAAACTCCATTGCTAGTGCTCCAATCCGGCCTTCATGATATTCTCCGCCTCTGATTTCACCATGAATCAGAATGTCATCTGATGGCAACCCAGAACAGAGCTTCACGCCGCTCCCTCCAGAACCAAATGTCTGAAATAAAATCATGGGTGCACACAACGGAATACCACCCGATCCAGCAAACTCCAGACAAAAGATGCACTATTATATTCGCTGACGGAGCCTTCCTTAACTCACCACTCAGGCTAGATGAAGAAAGACCGGCATCAGGAAGGTCTTTATCTTCGCAAAAAAAGAACCCTAGGACAACCACCTTTCTTAGGCAGATCGATCGGCCCCCACGCCGCCGCCGCCGGTCGACCTCATCGGCGGAAGAAGAGGCCGCCACCGACCACAGACCCGTCGACGAGTCGTCCACCACCAACCCCAGCCCCGAAGTGGTCCACCAACATGAGCCACAAGGAGGGAGAGGCGTGGAGGACCGACCGACCACCATTAGGCATGGACACGCCATCGTAGACGCTGGATCCGCAGCCGTCAGGGTCAGCCCCGTCGCCAGCCACATCGCCGAAGATCACCCGCCCGCCGCAACCCTCGTCAGGGCAGCCAAGCACAACGCGCCGCAGCTCCGGATCCCGCCCAGGACCACACCCCGCAGATCCCCGGCCAGCCCCGCTACCGGCCGATGACCGCCGTTGTCGATCCCGCGCCTCATCTATGCGCGCGACGCCAGAGGGAGCCTGCCGCCGCCCAGAGCACCACGGGCTTTGCCCCCCGCGCGCATGCCTGCGGCGGCAGGGAGTAGGAGGGCCAGAGAGGGGGGGTGGCGGCGGCTTAGGGTTTCCGCCCGAGCCGCCTTACGCGGGGGGGGGGGGGGGGGACGCGGGCAGTCAGGAGCAAAATAATGTCATATATAGAATCAACAATGAAGAATTGAATTAAAAATACTCACATTGTGTACCTTTATATTTTGTACCGAGTAGAATAGAAGTTAGCCTTTTCGGGTTACACATTTGAAAAACTAATGAATCTGAGATTTGTAGATATATAGTAGAGTTTTCGATTTGTGAATATGCACAAATATCATGCATGTGCAAACTCTCAAGACCTGCACCTGAGCACGGCCATGGGTACAGTATATGCAGGCATAGCGTATACACAAGCTTTTATTTATATTTATAGGTAGTGGGCAGAGCATAATCTTGTACCTACGGATTGATAATTCCTATGTATTTAACTACCTATTATTGAGTTGAGATAATTTTTATTTTAATCAATTTGCTATTGATAAATGTAAAATAGTGAACTTGTCTCCGGAGGGAGAGAGGGAAAGGGATTGAGCAACCTCCTTGCCAGGTCAATCGCGCGGGTGACTCCAGAGGGCACCCTAACCCAAAAAAACGCCTAGATCCCGAGCCCCACCGGCCGCTGCTGGCGCCCGTGCCAGCGCCCTCGACGCTGAAGGCTCAGGGCCTTGTAGGCGGGCTCCTTTCGTCTCCTTTCCGCGTAGAGAGGCGGTGGTGCCGAGAGTCGCGCGGAGAAGCAACGGCGGGCGCTACGGTGCAGGAGGCACGACTTGCGCGGTGAGGCGGGGCTGGTGGTGCCGTGCAGCGGTGTGCCTGGGAGGTGCGGCCTGCCGACTGCGTGGGGTGTGCTCGCTCGAGCCAAATCTGGCGTGGCCGTCGCGGGCCCGATCTGGGCCCTGCCCGGGCTTTGTAAGGCCACGACTTTCGAGTGGCGTCCGCGCGGCTCGTGTGTCACACGGAGCCCATGCGGCTCAGGGGTAGCCTGGCCTTAGCGTGGCTGTCTCCATTAGTGGTCGCCCTCATGGCCGTGGCTGGAGGTCGCCCAAGGGCCCGCGTTGCTTGCCTACCAGTGAGGGGATGTGGAGGAAGGCCGGCAGCAACCTAGGGTTTGTCGGGGTGAAGCTGGAGTAAATCATCGACCTCACCGGTGTTTAGTGTTGGCTTCTCATTGGTGGCGCGTCCGGCTGTTGTTTTCCAGGTACCATTTTGGCGGGTTGTGGAGCCGACGGAAGGGCTAGGAAAAATCCCTATGCTGGTGCAGGCCGATGGCGGCGCATGTGGGCGTCGTCACTGATGTCTACGCACGCTTCTATTCCTGTAGATAGTGTTTGGCCTCCAAGAGCAGATGTTTGTAGAACAGCTGCAAGTTTCCCTTAAGTGAATCACCCAAGGTTTATCGAACTCAGGGAGGTAGAGGTCAAAGATATCCCTCTCAAGCAACCCTGCAATTAAGATACAAGAAGTCTCTTGTGTCTCCAACACACCTAATACACTTGTCAGATGTATAGGTGCACTAGTTAGGCGAAGAGATAGTGAAATACAAGTAATATGGATGATTATAAGTAGTAATTGCAATCTGAAATAAAAATGGCAGCAAGCGAACATGTAGCAGAACTTGTTGGAAACGGTGTTTCAATACTTACAAACAAGGCCTAGGGATCATACTTTCACTAGTGGACACTCTCAACAATGATCACATAATTGAATAATTAGATAACTTCTCTTCACTTGTGCTATTCTGAATTACTCTCCTATTGGAATCACTAATCATCACGTAGTGGCTACAAAAACTCCACTCAAAGTTCATCAAGTACTTGACAAACACCACTCATAGGGATATCCTCATCAAATCATAATCCAAGATAATACCGTTGCAATTTAGACCGAGTACTAACATAGCATACACACTATCAACAATAGCTATGAAAGGGGGAATAGATCACATCAATACTATCATAGTAATAGTTAACTTCATAATCCACAAGAGATTACAATCATAGCCTACGCCAAGTACTACATGATGCACATGCTGTCCTCTTTACATCATGGAGGAGGAATAGACTACTTTAATAACATCACTAGAGTAGCACATAGATTAATAGTGATACAAAGCTCATGATCACATAAAGATCACACCATGGGAGAGAGAGATGAACCACATAGCTACCGGTAGAGCCCTCAGCCTCGGGGTAGAACTACTCCCTCCTCATCATGGGAGACAACAACGGCGATGAAGATGGCGATGAAGTCGATGGAGATGACTCCGGGGGCAATTCCCCATCCCGGCGGTGTGCCGGAACAGAGACTTCTGTCCCCCGAAACTTGTCTTCGCGATGGCGGCGGCTACGTAACTTTTCGTTGAGGAAGACCGATCGTACTAGAGTTTTCGCGACGGAAGGATTATATAGGCGAAGGGGCAGAGTCGGGGGACGCCCGAGGGGTCCACCCCATATGGCGGCGCGGCCAGGGGTGGGGCCGCGCCCCCCTATGGTGTGGCCGCCTCGTGGCCCCTCTTCGTCTCCTCTTCGGTGTTCTGGAAGACTCCGTGGAAAATAAGACCGTGGGCTTTTGTTTCGTCCAATTCCGAGAATATTTCCCGTGTAGGATTTCTGAAACCAAAAACAGCAGAAAACAGGAACTGGCGCTTCGGCATCTTGTTAATAGGTTAGTGCCGGAAAATGCATAAAAATGATATAAAGTGTATATAAAACATGTGAGTATTGTCATAAAACTAGCATGGAACATAAGAAATTATAGATACGTTTGAGACGTATCAAGCATCCCCAAGCTTAGTTCCTACTCGCCCTCGAGTAGGTAAACGATAAAAAGGATAATTTCTGAAGTGACATGCTACCATCATAATCTTGATCAATACTATTGTAAAGCATATGATATGAATGAAGTGATTCAAAGCAATGGTCTATAGTTTGTTAACAAATAGATAATGACTAAACAACTGAATCATATAGCAAAGACTTTTCATGAATAGTACTTTCAAGACGAGCATCAACAAGTCTTGCATAAGAGTTAACTCATAAAGCAATAGATTCTTAATAAAAGGTTTTGAAGTAACACAAAGGAAGATTTAAGTTTCAGCAATTGCCTTCAACTTTCAACATGCATATCTTATGGATAATTGTCAACACAAAGTAATATAATAAGTTCAATAAGCAAGCATTAAGAATCAATGCACACAGTTGACACAAGTGTTTGCTTCTAAGATAGAAAGAAGTAGGTAAACTGACTCAACATAAAGTAAAAGAAAGGCCCTTCGCAGAGGGAAGCAGGGATTACTCATGTGCTAGAGCTTTTTATTTTGAAAACATGGAAACAATTTTGTCAACGGTAGTAATAATTCATATGTGGTATGTATAAAACCTCCTATAAGTTGCAAGCCTCATGCATCGAATACTAATAGTGCTCGCACCTTGTCCTAATTAGCTCGGATTTCTATGGATTATCATTGCATTACATATGTTTCAACCAAGTGTCACAAAAGGGGTACCTCTATGCCACCTGTACAAAGGTCCAAGGAGATAAATCGCATTTGATTTCTCGATTTTGATAGATCTCAACTTGAGGACATCCATACCGGGACAACGTAGAAAACAAATAATGGACTCCTCTTTAATGCTTTAAGCATTCAACAACAGATAATATTCTCATAAGAGATTTGAGGATTAATGTCCAAGCTGAAACTTCCACCATGATACATGGCTTTGGTTGGCGGCCCAAAGTTCTTATCTAACAATATGCATACTCAAACCATTTAATCATGGCAAATCTCCCTTACTTCAGACAAGACGAAAATGCATAGCAACTCACATGATATTCAACAAAGGTGTAACAGGTTGATGGCATCCCCAGAAACATGGTTACCGCTCAACAAGCAACTTATAAGAACTAAGATACATAAGCGACATATTCATTACCACAATAGTTTTTTAGGCTACTTTCCCATGAGCTATGTATTGCAAAGAGAAGGAATAAAAAATTTAAAGGTAGCACGCAAGCAATTTACTTGGAATGGCAGAAAAATACCACATAGTAGGTAGTTATGGTGGACACAAATGGCATAGGTTTTGGCTCAAGGTTTTGGATGCACGAGAAGCATTCCCTCTCAGTACAAGGCTTTGGCTAGCAAGGTTGTTTGAAGCAAACACAAGTATGAACCGGTACAGCAAAACTTACATAAGAACATATTGCAAGCATTATAAGACTCTACACTGTCTTCATTGTTGCTCAAACACTTTTACAAGAAAATATCTAGACCTTAGAGAGGCCAATCATGCAAACCAAATTTCAACAAGCTCTACAGTAGTTCTCCACTAATGGGTTTAAACTACATGATGCAAGAGCTTAAACATGATCTACTTGAGAGCTCAAAACAATTGCCAAGTATCAAATTATTCAAGACAATATGCCAATTACCACATGAAGTATTTTATGTTTCCAACCAAATAGCAATAAGTGCAACGGCTTTCAACTCTCGCCATGAACATTAAAAGTAAAACGAAGAACACCCGTGTTCATATGAAAAAGCGGAGCGTGTCTCTCTCCCACACAAGCAATGCTAGGATCCGATTTTATTCAAAAACAAACAAAAATAAAAGCACACAGACGCTCCAAGTAAAGCACATAAGATGTGACCGAATAAAAATATAGTTTCACTAAAGGTGACCTGATAAGTTGTTGATGAAGAAGGGGATACCTTGGGCATCTCCAAGCTTAGATGCTTGAGTATTCTTGAAATATGCAGGGATGAACCATGGGGGCATCCCCAAGGTTAGACTTTTCACTCTTTTTGATCATATTATATCATCCTCCTCTCTTGATCCTTGAAAACTTCCTTCACACCAGACTCAAAACAATCTCATTAGAGGGTTAGTGCATAATCAAAAATTCACATGTTCAGCAAGGACACAATCATTCCCAACACTTCTGGACATTACCCAAGGCTACTGAAATTTAATGGAGCAAAGAAATCCACTCAAACACAGTAAAAGAGGTAATGCGAAATAAAAGGTAGAATCTGTCAAAACAGAACAGTCCGTAAAGACGAATTTTTTCGAGGCACTTAACATGTTCAGATGAAGAAGCTCAAATTGAATGAAAGCTGCGTACATATCTGAGGATTACTCATGAATTTTTACAGAATTTTTAGATTCTCCTACAGAGAGAACAGCTCAAATTCGTGACAGCCAAAAATCTGTTTCTGCGCAGAAATCCAAATCTAGTATCAACCTTTTATCAAAGACTTTACTTGGCACAACAATGCAATAAACATGATAAGAAGTGGTTGCTACAGTACTAAAAACTTCCAAGACACAACAAAACAGTAGCAAAATAAAACATGGGTTATCTCCCAAGAAGTGCTTTCTTTATAGCCATTAAGATGGGCTCAGTAATTTTAATGATGCTTTCGCAAGAAATAAGAGTTGAAGCAAAAGAGAGCATCAAAAGCAAATAAGAAACACTTTTAAGTCTAACCCACTTCCTATGAAAAGGAATATTGTAAATAAACAAGTCATGTAAGCATAATGCAATAAGCATAGGAAAAACAAGACAAGCGCAACTTCAAGATTTTCAGCAAAAAGAGAGGTGTTTTAGTAACATGGAAATCCCTACAACCATATTGTCCTCTCTCATAAAGATTTTCAGTAGCATTATGAACAAACTCAACAATATAATTATCGCATGAAACATTCTTATCAGGAGCTACATGCATAAAATTATTACTCTCCACATAAGCATAGTCATTACTATTAATTGTAGTGGGAGCAAATTCAATAAAATAGCTATCATTATTATTCTCATCACCATAATCATCATATATAGGAGGCATATTGTAATCATAATTAATTTTCTCCTCAATAGTAGGTGGACTTAAAATATGATAGTCATCATTGTAATTATCATATATAGGAGTAAAAGTATCGTCAAAGTAAATTTTCTCCTCCATGCTTGGGGACTAAAAATATCGTGCTCATCAAAACCAGCTTCCCCAAGCTTAGAATTTTCCATAGCATTAGCAACAATGGTGTTCAAAGCGTTCATACTAATAACATTGTCATTAGCATGCATATAAAATTCCATAGGTTTTTTTAATTTTCTCTTCAAACACCTCATGTCCTAACTCAAGATAAATACTATAAAGATCTCTAATATTTTTGTTGTTTTCCATTAAGCCTAACTAGTGAAATAAAAACAAGAAACAAAAAGATATAATTGCAGAATCTAAAGTAAATAGCTTCGAGCACTCACACACCGGCAACAGTGCTAGGAAATAGCTTAGTAGTCGGAGGATATGAATACCTTTTACCTTACCTCCCCGGCAACGGCGCCAGAAAATAGCTTGATGTCTACGCACGCTTCTATTCCTGTAGACAGTGTTGGGCCTCCAAGAGCAGATGTTTGTAGAACAGCAGCAAGTTTCCCTTAAGTGAATCACCCAAGGTTTATCGAACTCAGGGAGGTAGAGGTCAAAGATATCCCTCTCAAGCAACCCTGCAATTAAGATATAAGAAGTCTCTTGTGTCCCCAACACACCTAATACACTTGTCAGATGTATAGGTGCACTAGTTCGGCGAAGAGATAGTGAAATACAAGTAATATGGATGATTATAAGTAGTAATTGCAATCTGAAATAAAAATGGCAGCAAGCGAACATGTAGCAGAACTTGTCGGAAACGGTGTTTCAATACTTACAAACAAGGCCTAGGGATCATACTTTCACTAGTGGACACTCTCAACAATGATCACATAATTGAACAATTAGATAACTTATCTTCACTTGTGCTACTCTGAATTACTCTCCTATTGGAATCACTAATCATCACGTAGTGGCTACAAAAGCTCCACTCAAAGTTCATCAAGTACTTGACAAACACCACTCATAGGGATATCCTCATCAAATCATAATCCAAGATAATACCGTTGCAATTTAGACCGAGTACTAACATAGCATACACACTATCAACAATAGCTATGAAAGGGGGAATAGATCACATCAATACTATCATAGTAATAGTTAACTTCATAATCCACAAGAGATTACAATCATAGCCTACGCCAAGTACTACATGATGCACACGCTGTCCTCTTTACATCATGGAGGAGGAATAGACTACTTTAATAACATCACTAGAGTAGCACATAGATTAATAGTGATACAAAGTTCATGATCACATAAAGATCACACCATGGGAGAGAGAGATGAACCACATAGCTATCGGTAGAGCCCTCAGCCTTGGGGTAGAACTACTCCCTCCTCATCATGGGAGACAGCAACGGCGATGAAGATGGCGATGAAGTCGATGGAGATGACTCCGGGGGCAATTCCCCGTCCTGGCAGCGTGCCGGAACAGATGAAGAAGCTCAAATTGAATGAAAGTTGCGTACATATCTGAGGATTACTCATGAATTTTTACAGAATTTTTAGATTCTCCTACAGAGAGAACAGCTCAAATTCGTGACAGCCAAAAATCTGTTTCTGCGCAGAAATCCAAATCTAGTATCAACCTTTTATCAAAGACTTTACTTGGCACAACAATGCAATAAACATGATAAGAAGTGGTTGCTACAGTACTAACAACTTCCAAGACACAACAAAACAGTAGCAAAATAAAACATGAGTTATCTCCCAAGAAGTGCTTTCTTTATAGCCATTAAGATGGGCTCAGTAATTTTAATGATGCTTTCGCAAGAAATAAGAGTTGAAGCAAAAGAGAGCATCAAAAGCAAATAAGAAACACTTTTAAGTCTAACCCACTTCCTATGAAAAGGAATATTGTAAATAAACAAGTCATGTAAGCATAATGCAATAAGCATAGGAAAAACAAGACAAGCGCAACTTCAAGATTTTCAGCAAAAAGAGAGGTGTTTTAGTAACATGGAAATCCCTACAACCATATTGTCCTCTCTCATAAAGATTTTCAGTAGCATTATGAACAAACTCAACAATATAATTATCGCATGAAACATTCTTATCAGGAGCTACATGCATAAAATTATTACTCTCCACATAAGCATAGTCATTACTATTAATTGTAGTGGGAGCAAATTCAATAAAATAGCTATCATTATTATTCTCATCACCATAATCATCATATATAGGAGGCATATTGTAATCATAATTAATTTTCTCCTCAATAGTAGGTGGACTTAAAATATGATAGTCATCATTGTAATTATCATATATAGGAGTAAAAGTATCGTCAAAGTAAATTTTCTCCTCCATGCTTGGGGGACTAAAAATATCATGCTCATCAAAACCAGCTTCCCCAAGCTTAGAATTTTCCATAGCATTAGCAACAATGGTGTTCAAAGCGTTCATACTAATAACATTGTCATTAGCATGCATATAAAATTCCATAGGTTTTTTTAATTTTCTCTTCAAACACCTCATGTCCTAACTCAAGATAAATACTATAAAGATCTCTAATATTTTTGTTGTTTTCCATTAAGCCTAACTAGTGAAATAAAAACAAGAAACAAAAAGATATAATTGCAGAATCTAAAGTAAATAGCTTCGAGCACTCACACACCGGCAACAGTGCTAGGAAATAGCTTAGTAGTCGGAGGATATGAATACCTTTTACCTTACCTCCCCGGCAACGGCGCCAGAAAATAGCTTGATGTCTACGCACGCTTCTATTCCTGTAGACAGTGTTGGGCCTCCAAGAGCAGATGTTTGTAGAACAGCAGCAAGTTTCCCTTAAGTGAATCACCCAAGGTTTATCGAACTCAGGGAGGTAGAGGTCAAAGATATCCCTCTCAAGCAACCCTGCAATTAAGATATAAGAAGTCTCTTGTGTCCCCAACACACCTAATACACTTGTCAGATGTATAGGTGCACTAGTTCGGCGAAGAGATAGTGAAATACAAGTAATATGGATGATTATAAGTAGTAATTGCAATCTGAAATAAAAATGGCAGCAAGCGAACATGTAGCAGAACTTGTCGGAAACGGTGTTTCAATACTTACAAACAAGGCCTAGGGATCATACTTTCACTAGTGGACACTCTCAACAATGATCACATAATTGAACAATTAGATAACTTATCTTCACTTGTGCTACTCTGAATTACTCTCCTATTGGAATCACTAATCATCACGTAGTGGCTACAAAAGCTCCACTCAAAGTTCATCAAGTACTTGACAAACACCACTCATAGGGATATCCTCATCAAATCATAATCCAAGATAATACCGTTGCAATTTAGACCGAGTACTAACATAGCATACACACTATCAACAATAGCTATGAAAGGGGGAATAGATCACATCAATACTATCATAGTAATAGTTAACTTCATAATCCACAAGAGATTACAATCATAGCCTACGCCAAGTACTACATGATGCACACGCTGTCCTCTTTACATCATGGAGGAGGAATAGACTACTTTAATAACATCACTAGAGTAGCACATAGATTAATAGTGATACAAAGTTCATGATCACATAAAGATCACACCATGGGAGAGAGAGATGAACCACATAGCTATCGGTAGAGCCCTCAGCCTCGGGGTAGAACTACTCCCTCCTCATCATGGGAGACAGCAACGGCGATGAAGATGGCGATGAAGTCGATGGAGATGACTCCGGGGGCAATTCCCCGTCCTGGCAGCGTGCCGGAACAGATGAAGAAGCTCAAATTGAATGAAAGTTGCGTACATATCTGAGGATTACTCATGAATTTTTACAGAATTTTTAGATTCTCCTACAGAGAGAACAGCTCAAATTCGTGACAGCCAAAAATCTGTTTCTGCGCAGAAATCCAAATCTAGTATCAACCTTTTATCAAAGACTTTACTTGGCACAACAATGCAATAAACATGATAAGAAGTGGTTGCTACAGTACTAACAACTTCCAAGACACAACAAAACAGTAGCAAAATAAAACATGGGTTATCTCCCAAGAAGTGCTTTCTTTATAGCCATTAAGATGGGCTCAGTAATTTTAATGATGCTTTCGCAAGAAATAAGAGTTGAAGCAAAAGAGAGCATCAAAAGCAAATAAGAAACACTTTTAAGTCTAACCCACTTCCTATGAAAAGGAATATTGTAAATAAACAAGTCATGTAAGCATAATGCAATAAGCATAGGAAAAACAAGACAAGCGCAACTTCAAGATTTTCAGCAAAAAGAGAGGTGTTTTAGTAACATGGAAATCCCTACAACCATATTGTCCTCTCTCATAAAGATTTTCAGTAGCATTATGAACAAACTCAACAATATAATTATCGCATGAAACATTCTTATCAGGAGCTACATGCATAAAATTATTACTCTCCACATAAGCATAGTCATTACTATTAATTGTAGTGGGAGCAAATTCAATAAAATAGCTATCATTATTATTCTCATCACCATAATCATCATATATAGGAGGCATATTGTAATCATAATTAATTTTCTCCTCAATAGTAGGTGGACTTAAAATATGATAGTCATCATTGTAATTATCATATATAGGAGTAAAAGTATCGTCAAAGTAAATTTTCTCCTCCATGCTTGGGGGACTAAAAATATCATGCTCATCAAAACCAGCTTCCCCAAGCTTAGAATTTTCCATAGCATTAGCAACAATGGTGTTCAAAGCGTTCATACTAATAACATTGTCATTAGCATGCATATAAAATTCCATAGGTTTTTTTAATTTTCTCTTCAAACACCTCATGTCCTAACTCAAGATAAATACTATAAAGATCTCTAATATTTTTGTTGTTTTCCATTAAGCCTAACTAGTGAAATAAAAACAAGAAACAAAAAGATATAATTGCAGAATCTAAAGTAAATAGCTTCGAGCACTCACACACCGGCAACAGTGCTAGGAAATAGCTTAGTAGTCGGAGGATATGAATACCTTTTACCTTACCTCCCCGCAACGGCGCCAGAAAATAGCTTGATGTCTACGCACGCTTCTATTCCTGTAGACAGTGTTGGGCCTCCAAGAGCAGATGTTTGTAGAACAGCAGCAAGTTTCCCTTAAGTGAATCACCCAAGGTTTATCGAACTCAGGGAGGTAGAGGTCAAAGATATCCCTCTCAAGCAACCCTGCAATTAAGATATAAGAAGTCTCTTGTGTCCCCAACACACCTAATACACTTGTCAGATGTATAGGTGCACTAGTTCGGCGAAGAGATAGTGAAATACAAGTAATATGGATGATTATAAGTAGTAATTGCAATCTGAAATAAAAATGGCAGCAAGCGAACATGTAGCAGAACTTGTCGGAAACGGTGTTTCAATACTTACAAACAAGGCCTAGGGATCATACTTTCACTAGTGGACACTCTCAACAATGATCACATAATTGAACAATTAGATAACTTATCTTCACTTGTGCTACTCTGAATTACTCTCCTATTGGAATCACTAATCATCACGTAGTGGCTACAAAAGCTCCACTCAAAGTTCATCAAGTACTTGACAAACACCACTCATAGGGATATCCTCATCAAATCATAATCCAAGATAATACCGTTGCAATTTAGACCGAGTACTAACATAGCATACACACTATCAACAATAGCTATGAAAGGGGGAATAGATCACATCAATACTATCATAGTAATAGTTAACTTCATAATCCACAAGAGATTACAATCATAGCCTACGCCAAGTACTACATGATGCACACGCTGTCCTCTTTACATCATGGAGGAGGAATAGACTACTTTAATAACATCACTAGAGTAGCACATAGATTAATAGTGATACAAAGTTCATGATCACATAAAGATCACACCATGGGAGAGAGATGAACCACATAGCTATCGGTAGAGCCCTCAGCCTCGGGGTAGAACTACTCCCTCCTCATCATGGGAGACAGCAACGGCGATGAAGATGGCGATGAAGTCGATGGAGATGACTCCGGGGGCAATTCCCCGTCCTGGCAGCGTGCCGGAACAGATGAAGAAGCTCAAATTGAATGAAAGTTGCGTACATATCTGAGGATTACTCATGAATTTTTACAGAATTTTTAGATTCTCCTACAGAGAGAACAGCTCAAATTCGTGATGACCAAAAATCTGTTTCTGCAGAAATCCAAATCTAGTATCAACCTTTTATCAAAGACTTTACTTGGCACAACAATGCAATAAACATGATAAGAAGTGGTTGCTACAGTACTAACAACTTCCAAGACACAACAAAACAGTAGCAAAATAAAACATGGGTTATCTCCCAAGAAGTGCTTTCTTTATAGCCATTAAGACGGGCTCAGTAATTTTAATGATGCTTTCGCAAGAAATAAGAGTTGAAGCAAAAGAGAGCATCAAAAGCAAATAAGAAACACTTTTAAGTCTAACCCACTTCCTATGAAAAGGAATATTGTAAATAAACAAGTCATGTAAGCATAATGCAATAAGCATAGGAAAAACAAGACAAGCGCAACTTCAAGATTTTCAGCAAAAGAGAGGTGTTTTAGTAACATGGAAATCCCTACAACCATATTGTCCTCTCTCATAAAGATTTTCAGTAGCATTATGAACAAACTCAACAATATAATTATCGCATGAAACATTCTTATCAGGAGCTACATGCATAAAATTATTACTCTCCACATAAGCATAGTCATTACTATTAATTGTAGTGGGAGCAAATTCAATAAAATAGCTATCATTATTATTCTCATCACCATAATCATCATATATAGGAGGCATATTGTAATCATAATTAATTTTCTCCTCAATAGTAGGTGGACTTAAAATATGATAGTCATCATTGTAATTATCATATATAGGAGTAAAAGTATCGTCAAAGTAAATTTTCTCCTCCATGCTTGGGGGACTAAAAATATCATGCTCATCAAAACCAGCTTCCCCAAGCTTAGAATTTTCCATAGCATTAGCAACAATGGTGTTCAAAGCGTTCATACTAATAACATTGTCATTAGCATGCATATAAAATTCCATAGGTTTTTTTAATTTTCTCTTCAAACACCTCATGTCCTAACTCAAGATAAATACTATAAAGATCTCTAATATTTTTGTTGTTTTCCATTAAGCCTAACTAGTGAAATAAAAACAAGAAACAAAAAGATATAATTGCAGAATCTAAAGTAAATAGCTTCGAGCACTCACACACCGGCAACAGTGCTAGGAAATAGCTTAGTAGTCGGAGGATATGAATACCTTTTACCTTACCTCCCCGCAACGGCGCCAGAAAATAGCTTGATGTCTACGCACGCTTCTATTCCTGTAGACAGTGTTGGGCCTCCAAGAGCAGATGTTTGTAGAACAGCAGCAAGTTTCCCTTAAGTGAATCACCCAAGGTTTATCGAACTCAGGGAGGTAGAGGTCAAAGATATCCCTCTCAAGCAACCCTGCAATTAAGATATAAGAAGTCTCTTGTGTCCCCAACACACCTAATACACTTGTCAGATGTATAGGTGCACTAGTTTGGCGAAGAGATAGTGAAATACAAGTAATATGGATGATTATAAGTAGTAATTGCAATCTGAAATAAAAATGGCAGCAAGCGAACATGTAGCAGAACTTGTCGGAAACGGTGTTTCAATACTTACAAACAAGGCCTAGGGATCATACTTTCACTAGTGGACACTCTCAACAATGATCACATAATTGAACAATTAGATAACTTATCTTCACTTGTGCTACTCTGAATTACTCTCCTATTGGAATCACTAATCATCACGTAGTGGCTACAAAAGCTCCACTCAAAGTTCATCAAGTACTTGACAAACACCACTCATAGGGATATCCTCATCAAATCATAATCCAAGATAATACCGTTGCAATTTAGACCGAGTACTAACATAGCATACACACTATCAACAATAGCTATGAAAGGGGGAATAGATCACATCAATACTATCATAGTAATAGTTAACTTCATAATCCACAAGAGATTACAATCATAGCCTACGCCAAGTACTACATGATGCACACGCTGTCCTCTTTACATCATGGAGGAGGAATAGACTACTTTAATAACATCACTAGAGTAGCACATAGATTAATAGTGATACAAAGTTCATGATCACATAAAGATCACACCATGGGAGAGAGAGATGAACCACATAGCTATCGGTAGAGCCCTCAGCCTCGGGGTAGAACTACTCCCTCCTCATCATGGGAGACAGCAACGGCGATGAAGATGGCGATGAAGTCGATGGAGATGACTCCGGGGGCAATTCCCCGTCCTGGCAGCGTGCCGGAACAGAGACTTCTGTCCCCCGAAACTTGTCTTCGCGATGGCGGCGGCTACGTAACTTTTTGTGGAGGAAGACCGATCGTACTAGAGTTTTCGCGACGGAAGGATTATATAGGCGAAGGGGCAGAGTCGGGGGACGCCCGAGGGGCCCACCCCATATGGCGGCGCGGCCAGGGGTGGGGCCGCGCCCCCCTATGGTGTGGCTGCCTCGTGGCCCCTCTTCGTCTCCTCTTCGGTGTTTTGGAAGACTCCGTGGAAAATAAGACCGTGGGCTTTTGTTTCGTCCAATTCCGAGAATATTTCGTATGTAGGAATTCCGAAACCAAAAACAGTAGAAAATAGGAACTGACGCTTCGGCATCTTGTTAATAGGTTAGTGCCGGAAAATGCATAAAAATGATATAAAGTGTATATAAAACATGTGAGTATTGTCATAAAACTAGCATGGAACATAAGAAATTATAGATACGTTTGAGACGTATCAGTCACCTTCTTGAAGGCGTCGTCTAGGCCAGTTCATCTTGCTTCCTCCTGAGCAACGGGGGAAACCCTAGGTCCAGTTCGATGCTTTCGGCAGTAGCGACGCTACGGCGTTGTCCCCTTAGTGGAGGTGATGTTCTGGTTGCTTGTGGAGTCCCATGTCGGTATTCGAAGACAAGGCTGGCCGCCACTCAGAGCGTGGGTGTTGAGGGCGCAATGTACACGAATGCCGACATCTCTTTGATGACGCTTCCTCAGGTCCGATCAGGTCCTGCCATCCACCTGCTGACTCTTCTAGGCTTTTTGGGTGGGTTGTACGTCGACGTGTGGCTTCCTTGGGTTTTGGTCTCCTTCGAGATGTTTTGCTTCGGTTGTGACGCGGTCTCATCGCTCCATGTTCTGATCATGGGCCTTCTTGGTCGGTGGTTGGGCTAGGCGTGTGTGCTTGTCGCGTTTTTAGGTGTGGGTTATTTGTAAAAAGGCTTCAAGTGTAAGGGTTTTGGGTCTAGTTCACCTTATAAACTGGATCGATTTTGCTCTTTTAAGCTTAATACAATGATGCGCAACTCTCCTAAGGGTTCTCGCAAAAAACCTTGTGCACATTTATGTACCCGTCTGGTACCCAATGGGTACAGGTCCCTGATGTCTACACACGCTTCTATTCTTGTAGACAGTATTGGGCCTCCAAGTGCAGAGATATGTAGAACAACAGCAAGTTTCCCTTAAGTGGATCACCCAAGGTTTATCGAACTCAGGGAGTTAGAGGTCAAAGATATCCACCTCAAGCAACCCTGCAATTATGATACAAGAAGTCTCTTGTCCCCAACACACCCAATACACTTGTCAGATGTATAGGTGCACTAGTTCAGCGAAGAGATAGTAAAATGCAGGTGATATGGATGAATATGAGTGGTAATAACAATCTGAAATAAATATGGTAGCAAGTAAACATGCAGTATAACAGTAAATAAATGGTGATTCGATGCTTGAAACAAGGTCTAGGGATCATACTTTCACTAGTGGTCACTCTCAACATGATATCATAAAGAAATATAAATATAAGCACTTCACTATGCTACTCTGAACTACTCTCTGGTTGAATAACGAACACTAATTCATTGCGTAGGGCTGCAAAAGCAAAGCTTAAAGATGTATTCCTAAGTACTAATGAACACCCCACTACGTCACTTTGAGAATTCATAGGAGGTACTAACACACCACAATTTCATAGAGACATCCAACTCAAATCATAATTCAGTGAACAAATATTATGTGAAATATAGCCTAAGAGACCCACACGGTGCACACACCGTCACCTTTACACACGTGGGACAAGAAGTCTCTGGAGATCACATAAGTAAAATCCACTTGAATAGCATAATGACATCTAGATTACAAAGCTCATGATCACATAAAGATCACACCATGGAAGAGAGAGATAAACCACATAGCTACCGGTGATGGAGATGGTGGCGGAGTCGATGGAGATGGCTCCGGGGGAAAGTCCCTGTCCAACAGAGACTTCTGTCCTCTGAATCTTGTCTGCGACGGCGGTGGAGCTACGGAACTTTTTGTTGATGGAGGCTGATTCATTTAGGGTTTTTGCGTCGGGAGCTTTATATAGACGGAAGGGCGAGGTCGGTGGAGGTCTGGTGGCCCTAGACCACCCCTAGGTGCGGCTCAGGGCCAAGCCGTGCCTAGGCATGGTCTGGCCACCCTGTGGCCCTCCCCCGTTGATATGTCCATTTTGCATCACTATTTTATATCACAATTTGCTGTTATTCATTGATATATTTCATATTTGGAGATGATACTTATGTTATTTCATCTATTTTGCATGTTTCATGATTATTGGAGGATCGCGCATCGGAGTCAGGATTCTGCTGGAAAAAGCGCCGTCAGAATGCAATATTTCGGAAGATCAACAATTGATGGAATTTATATGAAAAATCCTATTTTTCCAGAAGACGAAGGGAGCCAGAAGGGGGAGCTGAGGAGGCCGCCGTGGGCCCACCTCATAGGCCGGCGCGGGCCAAGGCCTGGCCGCGCCGCCTTGTGGGGAGGGGGCCCACAGCCCCCTCTGGCCTTCTCTCCTTCGCGTATTTCTTCGTCCCGAAAACCTAAGCTCTGGGGGGATAGTCGCGAAGAGACACAGCCGCCTCTGTGGGGCGGAGAACACCAGAGAGAAAAGAGCTCTCCGGCAGGCTGAAATCTGCCGGGGAAATTCCCTCCCGGAGGGGGAAATCGACGCCATCGTCACCGTCATCGAGTTGGACATCATCTCCATCACCATCGTCATCATCTCCATCATCATCACCGCCGTCTCCACCGCTGCACACCGTCACCGCTGTAACAATTTGGATTGGATCTTGATTGTTTGATAGGGGAAACTCTCCCGGTATTGATTTCTACTTGTTATTGATGCTATTGAGTGAAACCATTGAACCAAGGTTTATGTTCAGATTGTTATTCATCATCATATCACCTCTGATCATGTTCCATATTATGTCTCGTGAGTAGTTCGTTTAGTTCTTGAGGACATGGGTGAAGTCTAAATGTTAGTAGTGAATTATGGTTGAGTAATATTCAATGTTATGGTATTTAAGTTGTGGTGTTATTCTTCTAGTGGTGTCATGTGAACGTCGACTACATGATACTTCACCTTTATGGGCCTAGGGGAATACATCTTGTATTCGTTTGCCAATTGCGGGGTTGCCGGAGTGACAGAAACCTGAACCCCCGTTGGTATATCGATGCAGGAGGGATAGCATGATCTCAGAGTTTAAGGCTGTGGTTAGATTTATCTTAATTACTTTCTTGTAGTTGCGGATGCTTGCAAGGGGTATAATCACAAGTATGTATTAGTCCTAGGAAGGGCGGTGCATTAGCATAGGTTCACCCACACAACACTTATCAAAACAATGAAGATTAATTAGCCATATGAAGCGAAAGCACTAGACTAAAATCCTGTGTGTCCTCAAGAACGTTTGGTCATTATAAGTAAACAAACCGGCTTGTCCTTTGTGCTAAAAAGGATTGGGCCACTCGCTGCAATTGTTACTCTCGCACTTTACTTACTTGTACTTTATTCAACTGCTACATCAAAACCCCCTGAATACTTGTCTGTGAGCATTTACAGTGAATCCTTCATCGAAACTGCTTGTCAACACCTTCTGCTCCTCGTTGGGATCGACATTCTTACTTATCGAAAATACTACGATACAACCCCTATACTTGTGGGTCATCAAGACTATTTTCTGGCGCCGTTGCCGGGGAGTGAAGTGCTATTGGTAAGTGGAATTGGTAAGGGAAACTTCTACTGTTTGTGCTGATTTTATTTCTGCCTGCTGCTATAATTCATTATGGAGAGATCTTCTCTTGAATTTTTATTTGGAAAATTGTGGTGACCCAGCGTACCACTGCATGGTGTAGTACACAAGTCGTTGACATAACACAAGTGAAACACCGTTCCACTCATATTACATCTCTCAGAGTGGTACAGCAGAAACATATGCGAGTCCAAGGTATGTCTATAGAAGTACACACGAACTGTTTACATAAGATCCACACAGCCTCCTACTTTACAGTGAGGTAAAACTTCAAATAAAGCTCCAGAAGAACGACTCGTAGTCTATCTTATTCCTAACTCAAGTTTAAGAGCTAACTGGCTTGCTATAGAAATCTAGCTACTTAGGTGCTAGGATTAGGGAAAGGTCCCCTTTTATTTCTAGTCTAGGTTTCCATAATAGCTGATGCAGAAGTTGACTCCATTGACTTCTTTGATTGGATTCTTCATCTTGTTGTAGTTGACCTCTTTGTCTTCGAGTTCCACGGTAGTTTCTCCTTCAGTGCCTTGATCTAAGAAGGGGGTTCAAATGGGATAGAATGAGTACGAGCGTACTCAACAAGTTCATATTAGGAAATATGTGTATCATGCACTAGCTACAGCCATAGACCAGAAAGTCATAGGCCAATGCAAGTTTTTGTAATCATTTCTTCAAAAGGTTTATTTTATTATGAAAACTATGCCCGTCAGTCTTCACAGGTTGACTAGAACTTCGTGGAGTTCCTTTCCTACCGCGTTCGCAGTTCCCTTCCCGGAACAGGGAGTGACAGTCACAATTCTTGATACCCTCTGCAGAGGTGCGTTACTTTACCCCACAAGAGATCTTAACCATGTTGCCGGCCGAGAGTATGTCCCCGTCCACACTTCCTTTGGTGTGAGGCCCAGTATAAGATCCAAGCCAATCACTGCCTTCTCCGCGACCCTGCAAACCCACCCTTTTGTCCAACCGTACACCTCCAGTAGACTTCCCCCGATAATACGGCTTTACTCATGGTGTACTCCGGACAATCCATCATAGATCGTAGAGCCATCATCACTAATGGATGGGGATTTAAAAGGCTATCCTAACCTATGGCAGTGCCTCCAACACCCCGCCGGTGATACGCGTACAGCACGCGTCCGTTGGGAACCCCAAGAGGAAGGTGTGATGCGTACAGCGGCAAGTTTTCCCTCAGTATGAAACCAAGGTTTATCGAACCAGTAGGAGCCAAGAAGCACGTTGATGGTTGATGGCGGCGGGATGTAGTGCGGCGCAACACCAGGGATTCCGGCGCCAACGTGGAACCTGCACAACACAACCAAAGTACTTTGCCCCAACGAAACAGCGAGGTTGTCAATCTCACCGGCTTGCTGTAACAAAGGATTAGATGTATAGTGTGGAAGATGATTGTTTGCGAGAAAAACAGTAGAAACAGTATTGCGATGGGTGTATTTCAGTATAGAGAATTGGACCGGGGTCCACAGTTCACTAGAGGTGTCTCTCCCATAAGATAAACAGCATGTTGGGTGAACAAATTACAATTGGGCAATTGACAAATAAAGAGGGCATGACCATGCACATACATATTATGATGAGTATTGTGAGATTTAATTGGGCATTACGACAAAGTACATAGACCGCTATCCAGCATGCATCTATGCCTAAAAAGTCCACCTTCAGGTTATCATCCGAACCCCCTCCAGTATTAAGTTGCTAACAACAGACAATTGCATTAAGTATTGCGCGTAATGTAATTAGTAACTACGTCCTCGAACATAGCACCAATGTTTTATCCCTAGTGGCAACAGCACATCCATAATCTTAGAGATTTCTGTCACTTCCCCAGATTCACGGAGGCATGAACCCACTATCGAGCATAAATACTCCCTCTTGGAGTTACAAGCATCTACTTGGCCAGAGCATCTACTAGTAACGGAGAGCATGCAAGATCATAAACAACACATAGACATAACTTTGATAATCAACATAACAAGTATTCTCTATTCATCGGATCCCAACAAACACAACATATAGAATTACAGATAGATGATCTTGATCATGTTAGGCAGCTCACAAGACCCGACAATTAAGCACAATGGGGAGAAGACAACCATCTAGCTACTGCTATGGACCCATAGTCCAGGGGTAGACTACTCACACATCACTCCGGAGGCGACCATGGCGGCGTAGAGTCCTCCGGGAGATGATTCCCCTCTCCGGCAGGGTGCCGGAGGCGATCTCCTGAATCCCCCGAGATGGGATTGGCGGCGGCGGTGTCTCAGTAAGGTTTTCCGTATCGTGGCTCTCGGTACTGGGGGTTTCGCGACTGAGGCTTTAAGTATGCGGAAGGGCAGGTCAGGGGGCCACACGAGGGCCCCACACCACAGGGCCGCGCGGCCAGGGGGCAGGCCGCGCCGCCCTAGGGTTTGGGCGTCTCGTGGCCCCACTTCCTCTCCTCTTCGGTCTTCTGGAAGCTTCGTGGCAAAATAGGACCCTGGGCATTGATTTCGTCCAATTCCGAGAATATTTCGTTACTAGGATTTCTGAAACCAAAAACAGCAGAAAACAGCAACTAGCACTTCGGCATCTTGTTAATAGGTTAGTTCCAGAAAATGCACGAATATGACATCAAGTGTGCATAAAACATGTAGATATCATCAATAATGTGGCATGGAACATAAGAAATTATCGATACGTCGGAGACGTATCAGCATCCCCAAGCTTAGTTCTGCTCGTCCCGAGCAGGTAAAACGATAACAAAGATAATTTCTGGAGTGACATGCCATCATAACCTTGATCATACTATTTGTAAAGCATATGTAGTGAATGCAGCGATCAAAACAATGTATATGACATGAGTAAACAAGTGAATCATATAGCAAAGACTTTTCATGAATAGTACTTCAAGACAAGCATCAATAAGTCTTGCATAAGAGTTAACTCATAAAGCAATAAATCAAAGTAAAGGTATTGAAGCAACACAAAGGAAGATTAAGTTTCAGCGGTTGCTTTCAACTTGTAACATGTATATCTCATGGATATTGTCAACATAGAGTAATATAATAAGTGCAATATGCAAGTATGTAGGAATCAATGCACAGTTCACACAAGTGTTTGCTTCTTGAGGTGGAGAGAAATAGGTGAACTGACTCAACAAAAAGAGTAAAAGAATGGTCCTCCATAGAGGAAAAGCATCGATTGCTATATTTGTGCTAGAGCTTTGATTTTGAAAACATGAAACAATTTTGTCAACGGTAGTAATAAAGCATATGTATCATGTAAATTATATCTTACAAGTTGCAAGCCTTATGCATAGTATACTAATAGTGCCCGCACCTTGTCCTAATTAGCTTGGACTACCGGATCATCGCAATGCACATGTTTTGACCAAGTGTCACAAAGGGGTACCTCTATGCCGCCTGTACAAAGGTCTAAGGAGAAAGCTCGCATTGGATTTCTCGCTATTGATTATTCTCAACTTAGACATCCATACCGGGACAACATAGACAACAGATAATGGACTCCTCTTTTATGCATAAGCATGTAACAACAATTAATTTTCTCATATGAGATTGAGGATATTGTCCAAAACTGAAACTTCCACCATGGATCATGGCTTTAGTTAGCGGCCCAATGTTCTTCTCTAACAATATGCATGCTTAACCATAAGGTGGTAGATCTCTCTTACTTCAGACAAGACGGACATGCATAGCAACTCACATGAAATTCAACAAAGAGTAGTTGATGGCGTCCCCAGTGAACATGGTTATCGCACAACAAGCAACTTAATAAGAGATAAAGTGCATAAGTACATATTCAATACCACAATAGTTTTTAAGCTATTTGTCCCATGAGCTATATATTGCAAAGATGAATGATGGAATTTTAAAGGTAGCACTCAAGCAATTTACTTTGGAATGGCGGAGAAATACCATGTAGTAGGTAGGTATGGTGGACACAAATGGCATAGTGGTTGGCTCAAGGATTTTGGATGCATGAGAAGTATTCCCTCTCGATACAAGGTTTAGGCTAGCAAGGCTATTTGAAACAAACACAAGGATGAACCGGTGCAGCAAAACTCACATAAAAGACATATTGTAAACATTATAAGACTCTACACCGTCTTCCTTGTTGTTCAAACTCAATACTAGAAATTATCTAGACCTTAGAGAGACCAAATATGCAAACCAAATTTTAGCATGCTCTATGTATTTCTTCATTAATAGGTGCAAAGCATATGATGCAAGAGCTTAAACATGAGCACAACAATTGCCAAGTATCACATTATCCAAGACATTTTAGCAATTTACTACATGTATCATTTTCCAATTCCAACCATATAACAATTTAACGAAGGAGAAACTTCGCCATGAATACTATGAGTAGAGCCTAAGGACATACTTGTCCATATGCTACAGCGGAGCGTGTCTCTCTCCCACAAAGTGAATGCTAGGATCCATTTTATTCAAACAAAACAAAAACAAAAACAAACCGACGCTCCAAGCAAAGCACATAAGATGTGATGGAATAAAAATATAGTTTCAGGGGAGGAACCTGATAATGTTGTCGATGAAGAAGGGGATGCCTTGGGCATCCCCAAGCTTAGACGCTTGAGTCTTCTTAGAATATGCAGGGGTGAACCACCGGGGCATCCCCAAGCTTAGAGCTTTCACTCTCCTTGATCATATTGCATCATACTTCTCTCTTGATCCTTGAAAACTTCCTCCACACCAAACTTAGAACAACTCATTAGAGGATTAGTGGACAATAAAAATTAACATGTTCAGAGGTGACATAATCATTCTTAACACTTCTGGACATTGCATAAAGCTACTGGACATTAATGGATCAAAGAAATTCATCCAACATAGCAAAAGAGGCAATGCGAAATAAAAGGCAGAATCTGTCAAAACAGAACAGTTCGTATTGACGAATTTTATCGAGGCACCAGACTTGCTCAAATGAAAATGCTCAAATTGAATGAAAGTTGCGTACATATCTGAGGATCACTCACGTAAATTGGCATAATTTTCTGAGTTACCTACAGAGAAAACAGCCCAGATTCGTGACAGCAAAGAAATCTGTTTCTGCGCAGTAATCCAAATCTAGTATGAACTTTACTATCAACGACTTTACTTGGCACAACCAAACACTAAACTAAGATAAGGAGAGGTTGCTACAGTAGTAAACAACTTCCACGACTCAAAATAAAAACAAAGTACTGTAGTAAAAACACGTGGATTGTCTCCCATAAGCGCTTTTCTTTAACGCCTTTCAGCTAGGCGCAGAAAGTGTGTATCAAGTATTATCGGAGGGTGGTGCATCGTTATTATGAGCTCCCCCATCCGTAGTGGCACTAAGGGCTTTGTCAATTTTAGGCCTATAATAATACTTCTTTGGTTTAGGCACTTTAGAGACATACATAAACTTTTGCTCCTTACCCACATAAGCTTTCTCCTTATATTTAAGAGAAGAAAATGCTGAACCCAAGGTTCCCATAGCTTTTTCAAGTTCGTCAATCCTATTGCTTTGATCGTCATGGACAACACAAGTTCCTAGGACACGAATTCTTTCATCAATTCCTCCTAAGGATTTATCAAGTTCATCAGTTTTATCAAGTAACATTTCCAATTTAGCTTCAATACTTGGAAAATTTTTCTCTAAGGTTTCCAATTTTTTCATAACATCTTCAAGAGAGATTTCAGTTTTAACTTCATCAACAGGGGGTATTCCAAATAGACTCTCAATAATGCAGCTAGCTTCTAATGCAGGAGTACTTAGGAAGTTACCTTTCGCGAGACTATCAAGAACATACCTATTCCAGCTAGAGATACCAACATAAAAATTCCTGAGTAAGATAGTGGTGGAGTGTTTCTTAGTGCACCTATTATGGGCATCACTAATTCTATACCAAGCATCTCTTAAACATTCTCCCCCTCGTTGCTTAAACGTACGAACTTCAACTTCAGGATTACTCATTTTAGCAGTAATAAATAAAGCAAACTAGATAAAGTAAATGCAAGTAACTAATTTGTTTTTGTGTTTTTGATATAGCAAACAAGGTAGCAAATAAAGTAAAACTAGCAACTAATTTTTTTGTGTTTTGATTTAGTGCAGCAAACAAAGTAGTAAATAAAACTAAGCAAGACAAAAACAAAGTAAAGAGATTGGGAAGTGGAGACTCCCCTTGCAGCGTGTCTTGATCTCCCCGGCAACGGCACCAGAAAAAGAGCTTGATACGCGTACAACACGCGTCCGTTGGGAACCCCAAGAGGAAGGTGTGATGCGTACAGCGGCAAGTTTTCCCTCAGTATGAAACCAAGGTTTATCGAACCAGTAGGAGCCAAGAAGCACGTTGAAGGTTGATGGCGGCGGGATGTAGTGCGGCGCAACACCAGGGATTCCGGCGCCAACGTGGAACCTGCACAACACAACCAAAGTACTTTGCCCCAACGAAACAGCGAGGTTGTCAATCTCACCGGCTTGCTGTAACAAAGGATTAGATGTATAGTGTGGAAGATGATTGTTTGCAGAAAAACAGTAGAACAGTATTGCAGTAGATTGTATTTCAGTATAGAGAATTGGACCGGGGTCCACAGTTCACTAGAGGTGTCTCTCCCATAAGATAAACAGCATGTTGGGTGAACAAATTACAATTGGGCAATTGACAAATAAAGAGGGCATGACCATGCACATACATATTATGATGAGTATTGTGAGATTTAATTGGGCATTACGACAAAGTACATAGACCGCTATCCAGCATGCATCTATGCCTAAAAAGTCCACCTTCAGGTTATCATCCGAACCCCCTCCAGTATTAAGTTGCTAACAACAGACAATTGCATTAAGTATTGCGCGTAATGTAATTAGTAACTACGTCCTCGAACATAGCACCAATGTTTTATCCCTAATGGCAACAGCACATCCATAATCTTAGAGATTTCTGTCACTTCCCCAGATTCACGGAGGCATGAACCCACTATCGAGCATAAATACTCCCTCTTGGAGTTACAAGCATCTACTTGGCCAGAGCATCTACTAGTAACGGAGAGCATGCAAGATCATAAACAACACATAGACATAACTTTGATAATCAACATAACACGTATTCTCTATTCATCGGATCCCAACAAACGCAACATATAGAATTACAGATAGATGATCTTGATCATGTTAGGCAGCTCACAAGACCCGACAATTAAGCACAATGGGGAGAAGACAACCATCTAGCTACTGCTATGGACCCATAGTCCTGGGGTAGACTACTCACACATCACTCCGGAGGCGACCATGGCGGCGTAGAGTCCTCCGGGAGATGATTCCCCTCTCCGGCAGGGTGCCGGAGGCGATCTCCTGAATCCCCCGAGATGGGATTGGCGGAGGCGGCGTCTCAGTAAGGTTTTCCGTATCGTGGCTCTCGGTACTGGGGGTTTCGCGACGGAGGCTTTAAGTAGGCGGAAGGGCAGGTCAGGGGGCCACACGAGGGCCCCACACCACAGGGCCGCGCGGCCAGGGGGCAGGCCGCGCCGCCCTAGGGTTTGGGCGCCTCGTGGCCCCACTTCGTCTCCTCTTCGGTCTTCTGGAAGCTTCGTGGCAAAATAGGACCCTGGGCGTTGATTTCGTCCAATTCCGAGAATATTTCGTTACTAGGATTTCTGAAACCAAAAACAGCAAAAAACGACAGCGGCACTTCGGCATCTTGTTAATAGGTTAGTTCCAGAAAATGCACGAATATGACATAAAGTGTGCATAAAACATGTAGATATCATCAATAATGTGGCATGGAACATAAGAAATTATCGATACGTCGGAGACGTATCAGCCGGCTCTACCAATCCGTTGGCGTGCAGAAGGGAAAAGATACAGCTGACTTCCCCAGAGCCATTATAGATCTTATGGATAACGCGATATGTACGGCGCTAGAATCACTGGACGGAATTGGTAATTAATCCTAGGGTGATATAACCCATGCAATGGAACCTCCACCATATCAACACATACCATGGTTCCATTGCCCACCACATAGTCATATTCATAATTGTAAAATAATACTTTGCTTTTCAATGCATGAGTGATAAGTATAGTACTTTGCATATAGTTTGATACAAATAATCAAATGACATGAGCAAGCGATGAACTTGCCTTTCTTGACTGCAAGATTATGCAGGCAAAAGCTTCGATACGTGATAACTCCAAATTCTGAAATACCATCATCGTCCGGTAAGGACAATGTTTAAAGAACTGGCAAAGATGCTATAATGCATAGTATGAGATGCAATCGTCCCGAGCGTAATTTAACCTCGATGATTAAGGATGTATGAGTTGTAAAGATTTCTTTAGGGTTGGTTGCACTTTTAGAATGGTTCTCAAACAAGGTTCTTATTAGGGTTTGGTTATATTAGCATCATAACCAAGTGATATAAGGCATCATAACAATCATACACATAAAAATAGTGATGGAATAGTATGTAAAGAACAGTTGTCAATTTTAAGTGCTACAGATCATGGTTGATGATTACTTATACTATACTTCAAAAGAATAACTTTTGAAGAACATGTTAGTTAAGAAATAATGAGTATTTCAAAGAAGAACTATGGCTTCTATGGTTTGGTTGATATCTGTACTTCAAAAGAATAACTTTTGAAGAACAGGTTAAATAAGGATATGAACTACTATACATAGGTGCTATGTAACTATATGGTTTACTATTGAGTTCATTTAGTTATACTAATGGAAACTAGTTGGGTTCTTAAATAGAATGGGTTTCTATATAGCAAGTATTGGTAAGGTTATTACTATGGTTTCCCATATACATCATATCAAAGGATGGTTATTTAAGATGGTCCTATAAATTAGCTATTAGGGTTTACTATGGTTTCACAATTGCTTTACTACATAGTCTCTAATGGTTTCTAAGCTAAGTGGCTTATCATTTCCTAAGTAGGGTGTAGTGGAATAGGAGCATGTGATGTGCATTACTACACAAGATTGGTATTAGGGTTTATCATTATCATGCTACTAGGGTTTTATGATTGAAGTTGATCATAATGGTGTGGTATATAGGAGTGGTGATCAATGGTGCTAACATGTGGTATCAAGTTAGGGTTTAGATCTAGGTGATACTAGTGAATCATATAGGTTTTAAATTGGAAATAGAGACATGAAATGATGACTCATGTGAATTGGTTCTATGTTGGTGGATCATGACTTGCATTTGTTGGTCACATAATAAGGTTCTCTATGTAAAGTGAAATTCGCATGATCACATGTGATAAGCAACTAGGGTTTTAGAGTTACTACTAAAGTGTAATGATCACATGGGTTAAATCCTTAGGGTTTTAGGTTTGCAACTACTATGGATGAACACATGGAATAATGAGATCAAGGTTCTCATTCAAATTGAAACTAGGGTTTCTAAATTATGGTACAACTCCTAGAATGCTGATTAATAATAGAGTTGTGGTTACTAATTACTTTGAATCAAAATTAATAATGGTTTAACATTTTATTAATCTCCACAAGATTTAATAATTAGAGTAACTCCTATTTTGGTTTAATTAAGAATCAGGGTTTAATAATTGTTGTTAGGGTTTAAAATATTTAACTTATTAACTAAAGATGTTTAAGTAAGTTTTGATTTACCAAAATAATGTTGGCTTATAATATTTTCTTGAGTTATTACTATTTAAAGAAAATAGAAAATAGTAATTTGCGATTAGGGTTTATGAATTACCACTAATAATTAAGTTAATGCAAATATGGTAAATAAAATTAATCCTAACATTTTACTTAGTTACTGAATAACTAAAATTTCATTTTTGGAATTTAATTATTTATTCAATTCAATTTGCATTTTAAATAAATGAAAAGGCATAATTAATAAGGTTAAAAATAAGTGAATTTTTATTTTGACACACATTTTTGTTTTATATTTTATTTGAATAGAGTTTATTTTTGTGAGCATTTTGATATGTTATTCATATTTTTCTGAGTTGAAATGAATTTTATACAATTTTTTCAAAGTTTCAGTATTTTACTGGAATTTGAAATTAAATGAAAATACTAAACATACCCGGTCTATTACTACCCCAGAGACTGGCTAGTGGGCTGCGGTGACCCAGCATACCACTGCATGTTGTAGTATACAAGTCGTTGATATGATCTTTGTGAAGGGGCTTCCTCACAAGTTGCCATATCCCTCAGAGTGGTACAACAGAAACATTGCAGGTCATAACACTCCATACTTTATTACAAACATTGTCTTAACAAGTTGGTATTCTCATAGGTCCTATGAGAACAACCTAAGATATTACTTAAGTACGATTACAACTCATAACAAATATATAAAGAGCTCAACAACTTATTTAGGTAAATTCTACGTTGCTCGGCTCTAAGATACTAGGGTATGTCACTACTCCTCCACCTCCGTGTCATCTGGTCCGTAGACTATCCCATAGTCTACGCCTTCCACTCCGCCGGTAAGATCAGGTTCATCGTAGACCAACTCGTAGCTTCCTTCTGGTGCTCCATCGTTGATAGCCTCCACTTCCGGATCACAGTCTAGCAAGGGTGTCGAAAGAAAGTGAGTACAGAGGTACTCAGCAAGTTCTAAAAGAATAAAAGGTGTTTGATGCACTAGCTACGACCATTGATCAGGAAATCGCAGGTCAATGCATGTTTTGAAAACATTTCTTCAAAAGGTTGCTTTTATTATGAAAACTATGCCCGTCGGTCTTCACGAGTTGACTAGAACTTCGTGGAGTTCCTTTCTGCCGCGTTCGCAGTTCCCTTCCGGAGCAGGGAGTGACGGCCACAATTTGATACACTCTGCGAGAGGTGCGTTACTTTTCCCACAAGAGATCTCACCCTTTTTGCCATCCTTGAGGAACTTGCCCCGTTCACACTTCCTTTGGTGTGAGGCCAGGTATAAAGATCCAAGCCCACACCGCCTTCTCATGTTGCAAACCCACCCTTTTGTCCACCCGCACACCTCCGGTAGACTTTCCCGATAATACGGCTTTACTCATGGTGTACTTTGGACAATCCTTCATAGATCGGAAGAGATTAACATCACCAATGGATGGGGATTTAAAAGGATTTCCCAACCTATTGCGGCGGTGCCTCCGGCCACCCCACCGTCTCTCCGATCCGTTGGTGTGCGAAGGGAAAAGATACAGCTGGCTTTCCCAGAGCCATTATAGATCTCATGGTCAACGCGATTTGTACGAGCGCTAGAATCACTTGGACGGCATTGGTAATTAATCCTAGGGTGATATAACCCATTGCAATGGAACCTCCACCATATCAACACATACCATGGTTCCATTGCCAGCCACATAGTCATATTCATAGTTGGAAAATAACATTTCATTTGCGATGCAGGAATGATAAGTATATAGCTTTGCATTAAGGTAGTAGAAAATAATCAAGTTGACATGAGCAAGGGTGAACTTGCCTGTGGACTGCGAGATAGTGCAGTTCAATGCAGTTGATGGAACCTGGACCTCGGGTTCTGTAAGAAGCATCATTGTCCGGTAAGGACAATGTTATGAAAATCCAAATAATGCAATCATGGATGGATTATTTTATGTTGAATCCCTTTATCCCAATGAGTTATTACAATTTAGGGTTGTATTTAAGATTTATGTCTTTGACGGTAATTTACAATTAATTTAAAAGTATTAATCATTGTAATTCACACAAAGTACAACAATTTAAAGTAAAATGATTTTACTTGATAATTACCTTAGTTATTCCAAAAATAATTTGAAATTATAGAGTTATCTCTATAGTTTTTGGAATAAAAAGGAATATAGGATTTTTCTGGGTAAAATCCCCCTTTTAAAAGAAATGACTTGGAATAATAGAATTTCATTTTGAAATATTTGAAAATAAGTATTTGAACTTATTTGAGATTTTTCCTTGAATTTTAATTACAAGGAAATAATAATTTTAAATTCCAAGTTATTATTTAAATTCTGAAAATTCATCATTTTGAATTTGTTTCATAAATTCAATTTCATATTTTATTCTTGTTAAGATTTATTTTTCATTCATAAATCCAATTTTTATTGGATTTTTAAAGTTGTTTATGATTTATTAAAATTTGGTAAAGTTTTGGTCTTTTATTAAATGTAAAAAAGACCAAAATACCCCCTGGACTCATATTGGGCCCAGCCCAATAACTCAAACCCAGGGACGGCCCAAATAGGCTGGCCCTCTTTTGGGTTCGGTGGCGCCGAAGCGGCCCACCTCACTCACTCGCACTCGGCCCTCTCCTCACTCGATCTAACCGTAGCCTCTGGCGATCCCGTGGCGATGGCGTCGCCGCCATGGCCGCCGCCCTGCTCCGGCCATCTCCGAGTTTCTCCGCCGTAGCCACCTATCGATTCGGAACCGCCGCGAGCAGATCTATCGATCTGTCCGCGCCGCTTTTCCCCTCTCGTCCTCTCCTGGCGGATCGCCATCGATCTGGATCTCCTGGCGAATCGCCTCGGGTGATTGTGAAGCTCCGACGAGCTCTCGCCCACGCCGTCGATGTGTGCGCCTCCGAGACCGACCTGGCGCGGGTGCTGCTCGCAGCGCCTGTGCCGTCGTCTCCGTCTTTGTCTTCTTTGTGGTGGTGTTCGTCGGCGTAACGCCGCGACTTCCACTGGCTTTGCGGCTGCTATGGCCGCGCGGGCACCTTTGCCTCGCCATGCCATAGCTTACGCCTCCAGTAGCGGGTAAGGTCCTCTGCTCCTCCTCCTACTCTTACGTGCGCCTCCCTTGCCCTTTGTTCTTCTTCCTCCTCATACTCTGATGCTCTCTGGTGGTCCTGTGATCATCTAGAGCCATGCTATGGCTGCGCAAGCTGCCTGTGTTTCAGTTATTTGCAAGCTCATGGCCCATTCACCATTTCTTGGTACTGGCACATGATGCTTTGCTTGCTGTTCATGCTATGCTTGCTTTTCTGCTACTCCTAGCATGCTCTCTACTTATCATGCTATGCTGTGCTTGCTTATGGCTTGATATACCTGCTTGTTCATGCTTATGGGCTTGCTATGCTTCTTGGTTTATCATGCTTGCTTGTCTAGGTGTACTTGTGTTGCATCTGTGACACTTGTGTGTGTGCCAGAGGTGCCTGTGATATGATTCAGCACTTCTTATGCAAGCCAATGATCCATTGGATCATTTCTTGCTTGTTGGCTAATCTCTCTGTGTAGCTTGGCTTGCTATGATTGGTTAATTAATTTGATCAATTGATTGTCAGTGATTGTTTACTGGCTAACACTGTGGCTATATGATTCACTTATCTGGTGATCTTGATGCGCAAGCATCCTGTCTGTTGCTTACTTGTCTTGTTGCTTATTTCTAGCTATCTAGACTTGCTCTAGTGGCTATGAATTAAGTTGTATTGCTTAACAGGTATCTGCTTGTCATGCTTAGCATGGATCTGTGATAAATTCATGCTTGGATTACTTAATTATGATGAACTGCTTATGCGGTGATGATTTAAATGTCTTGCTTGTATATGAGTTTGCTGTTCATGATTCTTTTACAAGCAATTAAAATCTGAATCCATTTACGGATAGTGATGTGATCTATTTGGCTTTGTTAATTGGTGCTAAGTGTGATGTGACCTCGGTAGCCTTGCTGCGGCGGTTGCTCACATGATTGGTTGGATCTTGTTGGCTACTCAACTTTGCTTGCATATTAGGGGATCATAGTAAGTATGAATGCCAATATGCTTGCACTGTGAAGAAATCTAGGGTTTACGATGGTTGCTTGCTTAGGATCTTACTGTGTAGTCTTAGCTGCTAATCTATGCTATCTACTTGGTGCTATCTGTGCATGTGATCTTGCTAGTGTGCATCTGTGCATGCTTTCTAGCCTCTGTGCACATGATCTGTATCTGGATGGTTTCTGTCTTAGTAGCTTTTGGTAGCGGTAATCCTTGGTGAAAACCAAGTGATTATCTACCCATATGAGCATCTGCTCATCCCATGCTTATGCATATGATGGATTAGATCCATTGGATCTTTTCCGGGAACTAGGTATACCTTGTTCCGGCTCCTAGAAAGTAATGCTTTGTTGATGCGAGACTTGGGTTTGTTCACAGCCCTTCACCTCCGAGCTTGGATGATCTTCTAGGTCACCATGATCTCTGGTGGCTTGAATGGTTGTGTGTGTTGGTTCTGTTCTTGCTCAAGAACAGATGAACTATGCTTGTTTTGCTTCCCCTACCTGGTGATCTTATGCGGTCGATTGGTCTTTGGTTTTAGGGTTTGTGCTCCTTTTATATGATCCCTACTTCTCTCCCTGCATTGACACACAAGCTGGCATGCTTGGTGACTATGCTTTTGCATGGCCTTCTTTGTTGCTGCTTGACACACTTGAGCTGTGTGCTCTCATATCTTTGAAACTTGAGCCCTGGTGTGTGCTCGGGTTTGGTCTGCTGCTGCCCTTATCTTGTGTTGTCCCTGGTTTTGGACAAGCACAAGTGTGCTGTGACTTGGTTCTGTCCAAACTGAATATTGTGTCACTTGCTAACTGTCTAAACTGAATCTTGAGCTAACACTTATATTCTGGCTAGTGTTGGTGCTTTATTATTGCAGGTTTGTGAAGATGGACATGGCCAGAAGATCTTCTCCAAGCCATTTAGTCTAGGTTTTAGTTTAGGAATAAACTTGTAATCTGCATTTTCATTTCTGTTTCTTATTTATCAATTCTTGTATCAAGAATATTGTAAAGACTTTGTAATCTGTGTTGTTATCAATAAAGCCCAAGTTTTTGTTTATGAGCTTTTGATTATGTGACATTTATATTCTGGAATAAATATTGTATTTGTGATTCACTTTGAAATTCAAAGTTGTTTGAATTCATAAGTTGTTTGAATTATGAATTCCATTTATATTGTTCAATGTTTATTGTTTAATGTATTGACACTTGTCAAATGAAATCAATTCCTCAAATCAACAAGATACAAAAGAGATCATGTCGAAATTTCCCTAACTCACAATGCCTAACCCTAAGTGCAAAATGAGAGAGAACCTCGATCCCTCTTAGGTTTAGTTGCAATAAGGCGCGAAAATTTCCCCCGTTTTGCGATGAAATGCACATTCCATTTCTAAATCTACCCTTCGTTGTTCCTATGTTCTGGGTTATTACAGCCTCTCCCCCTTAACAGAAACTTCGTCCCGAAGTTAAGATTGGTACCTGAACATCTCGGGGTAAGACTTCCTCAATTCTTCTTCCGTCTCCCAAGTTACTTCTCGCTCAGGATGATGTTGCCATTGCACTTTACAATATTTGATTGCCCTGTTTCTTAACTTCTTCCATTGTACTTCTAAGATCTTTTCAGGCCTTTCCACATAAGTTAGGTCAGATCGCAATTCTATTTCTTCATATGTGATAGGATCATCCGGTGCCTTCAAACATTTTCTGAGTTGTGATACATGAAATACATTATGAACTTGACTTAATTGTGCCAGTAACTCCAACTCAAAAGCTGTTCCTCGATTCTGACTGAGTATCTTAAATGGTCCGATATATCGAGGGCTTAACTTTCCTTTCACTCCGAACCTCTTAAGTCCTTTCATTGGGCTAACCTTCAGATAAACCATGTCTCCCACTTTCGGTTCCCAATCTCTTCTTTTTAAGTCGGCGTAACTCTTCTGACGACTCTGAGCTATCTTGAGTCTATCTCGGATCACCTCGATGACGTCTTGTCTCTCCTTGATGTAGTCCGGTGTAAACTCCTTGTTTTCTCCGGTTTCAAACCAACAAATTGGTGATCTACACTTCCTTCCGTACAGTGCTTCGTACGGTGCCATCTGAATGCTACTCTGATAACTATTGTTATATGAGAACTCCGCTAAAGGTAAATGATCCTCCCATGAGCCTCCAAAGTTTAGAGCACAAGCTCTAAGCATGTCTTCTAGTATCTGATTGGTTCTTTCGGTTTGTCCTCCGGTTTGTGGATGATATGCTGTACTGAAATCCAACTTGGATCCCAAAGATTCTTGTAGTTGTTTCCAGAATGCTGATGTGAAAATCGAACCTCTATACGAGACTATCTTCTTTGGTACTCCATGCTTACTCACAATTTCCTTTACATATATATCCACAAGCTTTTCCGCAGTATCTTTTGTGTTTACGGCTATGAAATGAGCACTCTTGGTAAGTCTGTCCACTATTACCCATATCATATCCTTCTTCTTACTAGTCATTGGTAAACCCATTAACAAAATCCATTCCTATTTCATCCCATTTCCATTCCGGTATCTCTAGTGGTTTGAGTAATCCCGCAGGACTCTGATGCTCTGCCTTCACTCGTTGACATGTATGACATTCCGAGACATATTGTGCTATTTCTCTTTTCATGTTGTTCCACCAGAACATCTCCTTCAAATCCATATACATCTTCGTACTTCCCGGGTGTATGGAATAAGGGGTTTCATGTGCTTCTTTTAATATGATTGACTTCACTTCTGGATCATCTGGTACACGAGATCCTTTTACGGAAGTATAATGATTCAAAATCCCCTAGATGAAATTCCGATGGTCTTCCTTCGCCAATCCTTTTGATCTCCTCTTGAATGAACAAATCATCCGCTTGCTTTCGGATAATCTCATATTTCAAGTCTGAGTACATCTCATCCATAATCCTCATGGTTGCTATACTTCCTTTGACATCACCTTGAATAAACAAAATCTGAGCATCCTCTAACTCTTTCCGAAGTTCCTTTGGAATCTCCCATTCCGTAGGTTGATTCTCCGTACTCTTCCTACTTAAAGCATCTGCTACTACATTAGCTTTGCCTGGGGTATAGTTGATCTTAAGATCGTAATCCTTAATCAACTCTAGCCATCTCTTACGCCTCATGTTTAATTCTTTACGGGTGAAGAAATATTTCAAGCTTTTGTGATCGGTGTATAACTCACACTTGGATCCATATAGAAATTGTCTCCAACTCTTGAGCATACACAAGCTTCTGCTAACTCGAGATCATGTCTTGGGTAGTTGTGTTCATGTGGTTTCAACTGTCTTGATCCATAAGCGATTACCTTCCGATCTTGCATAAGAACACATCCAAGTCCATTCTTGGAAGCATCACAATACACCGTATAATCCTTTCCGGAGTTCGGGAACTGCCAATGCAGGTCTTGTGGTTAACTTATCTTTGAGTGTTTGGAAGCTGGCTTCACACTCATCGATCCACACAAATGGAGTATTTTTCTTGAGTAACTTGGTCATTGGTCCTGCAATCTTGAAAATCCCTCTATGAATCTCCGATAGTAGCCTGCCATACCAAGAAATCCTCGTATCTCCTTAGCATTTTTGGGTGATTTCCATTCCAATCTTGTTGAACCTTGCTTGGATTCACCGCTATGCCTTCTTTGGTTATAACATGTCCAAGAAATTCAACACTATCTAACCAAAATTTGCACTTGCTGAACTTTGCATATAGCTGATGTTCTCTCAAGGTTTGCAAAACTATCTTCAAATGCTTGGCATGTTCTTCTTTATCTTTGGAATAGATTAGAATATCATCTATGAATACTATCACAAACTTGTCCAAGTACTTCATGAATATCTTGTTCATCAAATTCATGAAAATTGCTGGTGCATTTGTTAGTCCAAATGGTACAACCAAGTATTCATGGTGTCCATACCTTGATACGAATGCTGTTTTTGGTACATCCTCCTTCTTGATCTTGATTTGATGGTATCGACCTTAAATCAATCTTCGAGAAGACTCCTGCTCCTTGAACTTGATCAAAAAGATCTTGAATTCTAGGTAAAGGATACTTGTTCTTGATAGTTACATTGTTCAAATTTCTGTAATCTCCACACATTCTCTTTCCTCCATCTCTTTTATCCACAAAAATAACTGGTGTACCCCATGGTGACACACTTTCTTGAATAAATCCCTTCTGTTCCAGTTCATCTATCTGAGCTTTAAGTTCCACTAACTCCTTTGGTCCCATCTTATATGGTGGTTGTGCTATTGGTGCTGTGCCTGGGATCAGATCGATTGTGAATTCAATCTCTCTATCGGGTGGCATTCCCGGTAGTTCCTTAGGAAATACATCCTTAAACTCATTCACTACAGGGATATCTTCAATTCTCACTTCCTTCAAGCTATTGAGTTCCAATCCGATCTCCAACTCACTGTACCTATCTCCTTGGAACACTATTCGACCTCCTATGGAGTTGCGAAGTGATACTGTTTTGTCTCCACAGTTAATCACCGCTCCATTTTCTGTCAACCAATCCATCCCTAAGATGACTGATATGTCCTTCATGGGTATGATGAATAGGTCCGCGAAATACACACAGTCGCATATGGTTAGGACTTGTGCTTCTTTCACGTGGGTTACTAAGATCGTTCCCCCCGCGGATAGGACAGTTATAGGGGTTTCTAACTTAGAACATCTAAGCCCGAATTTTTCCACAAATTCCAATGCAAGAAATGATGTGGTTGCTCCAGTATCAAATAATACTTTGCCAGGATGAGTAAGAATGCTTAGCGTACCTAAGACTGTTTGATCTGACTCTTCCGCTTGTTCCAAAGATGTGCAATTCAGCTTCCCATAAGGCTTTCCCTTCTTGTTGTTGTAGTTATAGTTGCGGTTATTGTTGTTGTTGTTGTTGTTGTTGCGATTGTTGTTGTTGTTGTTGTTTCCACCTCGTCCTCCAGAGCTCTGTCCGCTCCAAGATGACTTGTTCGGACACTCCGGCTTGATGTGTCCTTCCTTCCCACAACCATAGCAGATGATTACGGGTTTACGACGGTCCTTACGCAAATGCCCTCTCGAGCCACAAGCGTTGCGAGATGATCTGGTTAATTGGGTTACGACTACGACCTCCCGGTTGTATTGATTACCGGTAGTAGGTGCTGTATCGAGGTTTGAAACTCCGATCGGGTAATGGTTTGCTGATTGGGTACTTCCTTGGCTCTATACGAGCTCTCTTCCTCTGTCCTCCTGGACTTGCTGTAGTCATCCTCGAAAGTGATTGCCGAGTCAATCGGTTCTGGAATTCGGCAGTCCGTGCCAACCTCGATTGCATCTTCATGTATGGATTCATGCCTTTCATGAACCGCTTCTTCCGCTTCTCCTCTGTATCCACATCCTCGGGTGCATACCTGGATAACCTATTGAAATCCCGAACATCTTTGCATGATTGGTGCGATGTGCCTTAGTTCTTCAAACTCCCTCTTCTTTAGCTCCACCACGCTGTCCAGGAACATGAGCATCCCGAAACTTCTTCTTGAACTCCTCCCGGGTGAATACCTTATCAGGAGGGTGTCTTGCTACAAGGTTCTCCCACCATGATCTTGCTGGTCACGACAACAGATAAGTGGTGTATCTAATCTTCTCCTCATCGTTACAACCAACGGTCTTCAACTTCCGTTCCGTATCCATGAGCCAATCTTCAGCGTCCATTGGTTCTGGAGCTGATGTAAATGGTAGTGGTCTTGCATTTTGGAAGTCCGATAGTGTTACTCCCTTGCCTTCATTACCCCTATCATTGATGACATGGGTAAAGAAATCCTGCATATTCTTGCTCTGGCTTTCCTGGTAACGCCTCCTATCTTCCTCCATTGACCTCATATACTGTTGGAAGTCTGGGTGCAACATTGGATGTGGTGGTGGTGGTGGTGCGTTTTCTGCTCTAGCTGCTGCATCTGCCTCCTCTTTCTCTCTGGCTTCCCGCTCTCTGCGAGCCTCTTCGGTTTCTACTAACGCCATTTCCCCCTAGTCCTGTAACAAAGAGCGATTACTCATAATTACACCATGCAAATGCTTTACGAGCTCAACTCAATGCCCAGAACTAGTCACACAATGAAATCAAGAAGCAAATCCAAAACAAACATTTATTATGTATATACACCGTATAATACATAACACACTCACAAACTTATATTACATGTGGTACATGTAAACCACTTATTTGGCTCAAAGCCCAAGCCAACGGGAATTTAAAATACGTTCTATTACAATACCACCTAGATTACTTTATTCTTCATTGGAGCCCTACTCCTCATCGTCTTCATTCGCCTCCGCGTACATCCACAGGGTCCATCCGGTACAACGGTCTGTCCTCCGAAGACCGTCCGGAATGAAAGTTCTTCCCGTAGGTATGTAGTCTGAATCGGACGAAGTGCCGAGACAGAGATCTGTCATGCCAAAGTAACTAGATAAAGACCCATACATATCCCCAGTGGAATACATCTCCTCTTCCCCAGTCATCCATGGAGGATTCCTATTCACTTGACCCCTCATCTTCTTCTTCTTCTTCTTCTTTGTTCCAGAACTCTCACCTACGACGTACTGGGATGTTTTGGGTAATCCCATCTCCAAATCTAAAGAAATGGAGTTGGTGTCTTTCTCTTTCTGCTCAAAGCTTTGGTTAACATTCTGGTTAACCGCATCACTCTCATCTCCTGTATCACATGGAATTGGCTCCTCCTCATCACCGAAAGGTTCCCCGAAACGCCAACCCGTCGAGTTCTCGATCGGCGACTCGAGCAGATTTATGTTCCATGAATGATCTCCCCCATATCCAGTATCATATGATGCTGACACGTGTGGATAGTGCGGAACAAAGTTAGGTGTAAGTGGATCTCTTGTAGGTAGATTTCTCTTGAACCACTGGTCACTCAAATCTACATCGCTATCTGGGTTAAAGAAGGGTGTAGTATGTTGTGGTTGTGCCCTCAAATCACGCATCCGAGTTTGGACTTTGTCAGGGTCCGTGAACTCAGCTAGCATGTGGTCAATCTCACCTCTCATCTTCATGTGTAAAAGGTACATCGTGGTCAATAAAGACTTCTGACTATCCATGTCTTGTGCTTTGACTTCGGGACTTACGTGTTGCTAACACCAAATGATTAAGAGTGGGATCCTCATCTTCCTCGGCATGAGGTATATGAGAAAACTACGAACATAGCAGTTCTCTTGACTTGTGCTGCCTTATCTCAAGGATTGCCTTGAATAGGCCCATATGGTAGGCTGTGGTGATAGTTTTGGCTTCTCCGTATGGCATTATACGACTCATCGGCGGTTTTCCGGTAGTTGGACCGATACTCTGCACTTGGCTAGGATTTCCCCATCATAGTAAGTATACTTGATAACAGGTATCCGTGGATCACAATGAAGTTCCTTCAGCATCCCACACAGGAGAGCTGTTATTGGTCCATCATAATCACCGAGCCAACCCTCAACTTTCCTCAAAGTCCTCTTAGGAAAAGTGTTCGCCATTATGGCTGTATACAAAAACAGAATATTAGTGGTGATAATGCATCATAATAGCTATAATAAAGAATTATCGCACTAAAATATATGGTTTTGATATTCTCAAGTGAATAACCACCATATTTCTAGAGAATCCTTTACTATTTCTACTAGACTCCTACTGAGGTTTCTTCCCTATACTAGGTTTTTCCAACCTAAGGTCGCAACATTTGCTACGATACAGTGCGGTGACCCAGCATACCACTTTGCATGTTGTAGTATACAAGTCGTTGATATGATCTTTGTGAAGGGGCTTCCTCACAAGTTGCCATATCCCTCAGAGTGGTACAACAGAAACATTGCAGGTCATAACACTCCATACTTTATTACAAACATTGTCTTAACAAGTTGGTATTCTCATAGGTCCTATGAGAACAACCTAAGATATTACTTAAGTACGATTACAACTCATAACAAATATATAAAGAGCTCAACAACTTATTTAGGTAAATTCTACGTTGCTCGGCTCTAAGATACTAGGGTATGTCACTACTCCTCCACCTCCGTGTCATCGGTCCGTAGACTATCCCATAGTCTACGCCTTCCACTCCGCCGGTAAGATCGGGTTCATCGTAGACCAACTCGTAGCTTCCTTACGGTGCTCCATCGTTGATAGCCTCCACTTCCGGATCACGGTCTAGCAAGGGTGTCGAAAGAAAGTGAGTACGAGAGGTACTCGGCAAGTTCTAAAAGAATAAAAGGTGTTTGATGCACTAGCTACGACCATTGATCGGGAAATCGCAGGTCAATGCATGTTTTGAAAACATTTCTTCAAAAGGTTGCTTTTATTATGAAAACTATGCCCGTCGGTCTTCACGGGTTGACTAGAACTTCGTGGAGTTCCTTTCTGCCCGCGTTCGCGATTCCTTCCCGGAACAGGGAGTGACGGCCACAATTTGATACACTCTGCGAGAGGTGCGTTACTTTTCCCACAAGAGATCTCACCCTTTTTGCCATCCGCGAGGACTTGCCCCCGTTCACACTTCCTTTGGTGTGAGGCCAGGTATAAAGATCCAAACCCACACCGCCTTCTCATGACGCAAACCCACCCTTTTGTCCACCCGCACACCTCCAGTAGACTTTCCCCCGATAATACGGCTTTACTCATGGTGTACTTTGGACAATCCTTCATAGATCGGAAGAGATTAACATCACCAATGGATGGGGATTTAAAAGGATTTCCCAACCTATTGCGGCAGTGCCTCCAGCACCCCACCGTCTCTCCGATCCGTTGGCGTGCAGAAGGGAAAAGATACAGCTGGCTTTCCCAGAGCCATTATAGATCTCATGGTCAACGCGATTTGTACGGCGCTAGAATCACTGGACGGCATTGGTAATTAATCCTAGGGTGATATAACCCATTGCAATGGAACCTCCACCATATCAACACATACCATGGTTCCATTGCCAGCCACATAGTCATATTCATAGTTGGAAAATAACATTTCATTTGCGATGCAGGAATGATAAGTATATAGCTTTGCATTAAGGTAGTAGAAAATAATCAAGTTGACATGAGCAAGGGTGAACTTGCACGTGGCTGCGAGATAGTGCAGTTCAATGCAGTTGATGGAACCTGGACCTCGGGTTCTGTAAGAAGCATCATTGTCCGGTAAGGACAATGTTATGAAAATCCAAATAATGCAATCATGGATGGATTATTTTATGTTGAATCCCTTTATCCCAATGAGTTATTACAATTTAGGGTTGTATTTAAGATTTATGTCTTTGACGGTAATTTACAATTAATTTAAAAGTATTAATCATTGTAATTCACACAAAGTACAACAATTTAAAGTAAAATGATTTTACTTGATAATTACCTTAGTTATTCCAAAAATAATTTGAAATTATAGAGTTATCTCTATAGTTTTTGGAATAAAAAGGAATATAGGATTTTTACAGGTAAAATCCCCCTTTTAAAAGAAATGACTTGGAATAATAGAATTTCATTTTGAAATATTTGAAAATAAGTATTTGAACTTATTTGAGATTTTTCCTTGAATTTTAATTACAAGGAAATAATAATTTTAAATTCCAAGTTATTATTTAAATTCTGAAAATTCATCATTTTGAATTTGTTTCATAAATTCAATTTCATATTTTATTCTTGTTAAGATTTATTTTTCATTCATAAATCCAATTTTTATTGGATTTTTAAAGTTGTTTATGATTTATTAAAATTTGGTAAAGTTTTGGTCTTTTATTAAATGTAAAAAAGACCAAAATACCCCCTGGACTCATATTGGGCCCAGCCCAATAACTCAAACCCAGGGACGGCCCAAATAGGCTGGCCCTCTTTTGGGTTCGGTGGCGCCGAAGCGGCCCACCTCACTCACTCGCACTCGGCCCTCTCCTCACTCGATCTAACCCTAGCCTGCGGCGATCCGTGGCGATGGCGTCGCCGCCATGGCCGCCGCCCTGCTCCGGCCATCGCCGAGTTTCTCCGCCGTAGCCACCTATCGATTCGGAACCGCCGCGAGCAGATCTATCGATCTGTCCGCGCCGTTTTTCCCCTCTCGTCCTCTCCTGGCGGATCGCCATCGATCTGGATCTCCTGGCGAATCGCCTCGGGCGATTGTGAAGCTCCGACGAGCTCTCGCCCACGCCGTCGATGTGTGCGCCTCCGAGACCGACTGGCGCGGGTCTTGCTCGCGGCGCTGTGCCGTCGTCTCCGTCTTTGTCTTCTTGTGGTGGTGTTCATCGGCGTAACGCCGGCGACTTCCCTGGCTTTGCAGCTGCTATGGCCGCGCGGGCACTGCCTCGCCATGCCATAGCTTCTGCCTCCAGGCGCGGGTAAGGTCCTCTGCTCCTCCTCCTACTCTTATGTGCGCCTCCCTTGCCACTGTTCTTCTTCCTCCTCATACTCTGATGCTCTCTGGTGGTCCTGTGATCATCTAGAGCCATGCTATGGCTACGCAAGCTGCCTGTGTTTCAGTTATTTGCAAGCTCATGGCCCATTCACCATTTCTTGGTGCGGCACATGATGCTTTGCTTCTTTGTTCATGCTATGCTTGCTTTTACGCTACTCCTAGCATGCTCTCTACTTATCATGCTATCTTTGTGCTTGCTTATGGCTTGATATACCACTGCTGTTCATGCTTATGGGCTTGCTATGCTTCTTGGTTTATCATGCTTGCTTGTCTAGGTGTACTTGTGTTGCATCTGTGACACTTGTGTGTGTGCCAGAGGTGCCTGTGATATGATTCAGCACTTCTTATGCAAGCCAATGATCCATTGGATCATTTCTTGCTTGTTGGCTAATCTCTCTGTGTAGCTTGGCTTGCTATGATTGGTTAATTTGATCAATTGATTGACAGTGATTGTTTACTGGCTAACACTGTGGCTATATGATTCACTTATCTGGTGATGCTGATGCGCAAGCATCCACGTCTTGTTGCTTACTTGTCTTGTTGCTTATTTCTAGCTATCTAGACTTGCTCTAGTGGCTATGAATTAAGTTGTATTGCTTAACAGGTATCTTCTTGTCATGCTTAGCATGGATCTGTGATAAATTCATGCTTGGATTACTTAATTATGATGAGCTGCTTATGCGGTGATGATTTAAATGTCTTGCTTGTATATGAGTTTGCTGTTCATGATTCTTTTACAAGCAATTAAAATCTGAATCCATTTACGGATAGTGATGTGATCTATTTGGCTTTCTGTTAATTGGTGCTAAGTGTGATGTGACCTCGGTAGCCTTGCTCTTGTTGGTTGCTCACATGATTGGTTGGATCTTGTTGGCTACTCAACTTTGCTTGCATATTAGGGGATCATAGTAAGTATGAATGCCAATATGCTTGCACGTGAAGAAATCTAGGGTTTACGATGGTTGCTTGCTTAGGATCTTCTGTGTAGTCTTAGCTGCTAATCTATGCTATCTACGGTGCTATCTGTGCATGTGATCTTGCTAGTGTGCATCTGTGCATGCTTTCTAGCCTCTGTGCACATGATGTATCTGGATGGTTTCTGTCTTAGTAGCTTTTGGTAGCGGTAATCCTTGGTGAAAACCAAGTGATTATCTACCCATATGAGCATCTGCTCATCCCATGCTTATGCATATGATGGATTAGATCCATTGGATCTTTTCCAGGAACTAGGTATACCTTGTTCCAGCTCCTAGAAAGTAATGCTTTGTTGATGCAGACTTGGGTTTGTTCACAGCCCTTCACCTCCAGAGCTTGGATGATCTTCTAGGTCACCATGATCTCTGGTGGCTTGAATGGTTGTGTGTGTTGGTTCTGTTCTTGCTCAAGAACAGATGAACTATGCTTGTTTTTGCTTCCCCCCTACCTGGTGATCTTATCTGGTCGACTGGTCACTGGTTTTAGGGTTTGTGCTCCTTTTATATGATCCCTACTTCTCTCCCTGCATTGACACACAAGCCTGGCATGCTTGGTGACTATGCTTTTGCATGGCCTTCTTGTTGCTTGACACACTTGAGCTGTGTGCTCTCATATGCTTTGAAACTTGAGCCCTGGTGTGTGCTCAGGTTTGGTCTGCTGCTGCCCTTATCTTGTGCTGTCCCTGGTTTTGGACAAGCACAAGTGTGCTGTGACTTGGTTCTGTCCAAACTGAATATTGTGTCACTTGCTAACTGTCTAAACTGAATCTTGAGCTAACACTTATATTCTGGCTAGTGTTGGTGCTTTATTATTGCAGGTTTGTGAAGATGGACATGGCCAGAAGATCTTCTCCAAGCCATTTAGTCTAGGTTTTAGTTTAGGAATAAACTTGTAATCTGCATTTTCATTTCTGTTTCTTATTTATCAATTCTTGTATCAAGAATATTGTAAATACTTTGTAATCTGTGTTGTTATCAATAAAGCCCAAGTTTTTGTTTATGAGCTTTTGATTATGTGACATTTATATTTTGGAATAAATATTGTATTTGTGATTCACTTTGAAATTCAAAGTTGTTTGAATTCATAAGTTGTTTGAATTATGAATTCCATTTATATTGTTCAATGTTTATTGTTTAATGTATTGACACTTGTCAAATGAAATCAATTCCTCAAATCAACAAGATACAAAAGAGATCATGTCGAAATTTCCCTAACTCACAATGCCTAACCCTAAGTGCAAAATGAGAGAGAACCTCGATCCCTCTTAGGTTTAGTTGCAATAAGGCGCGAAAATTTCCCCCGTTTTGCGATGAAATGCACATTCCATTTCTAAATCTACCCTTCGTTGTTCCTATGTTCTGGGTTATTACATGGGCCATGGCCACGTCCACTGCCACGTTGGCGTGGACTAAGTCAAAAGACTAGGGGACCCACCGGCCACGTCACCTCACCGGGACGAACGCCGGCGATGCTCCGGTGAGCGATGGCAAAGGCACCAGAGACCCCCAGAGGCTAGAAAACCTAGCGTGTTCGAATCCTCTCCCCACTCCGAGTGAAACGGTACCCTCGGCACCATCAAATGGTCACCGGAGTTACTCCGGTGAGCACATCTGCAGCGGCGCCGGCCGGTCGAATGGTGAAACCGAGCTACAAGTCACTAAATGATGCAAACAATAGGTCTGGAGATGCGCAACATTACACTGATCTTGATGGTGTGGTCGGCGAGGTGGATCGTGGACGGAATCGAGCACGAACTCGCCGATACCGCCACAGTACACCGAAAGGGAAATGTGAAATTTGTTTGATCCAGAGCTCCCCTTGATGCGTAGCTTTGCCAGTAGAACGGCGACGTCGAGGCGCATCTCCTCGACCAAACGGTGAACTCCAGGGTGGTCTTAATCGGCGGCTAGCCGGAGAACTGGCCGGACAGGTGGTTGGTTCTAGTGAGAGATAGAGAGGGCTAGAGGGAAAATGGAGTGGCGGAGGTGAACAAGGAGTGCACAGAGGTGCTTCCCCTCTATTTATAGGCCGCGGCTAGGTCAGTATCGCCGGTGCGTCACCGGAGATGGTGCGGATATGGCGACGAGGATGAACTCAATTCGGGCGCGAATCTTGGCACGATTGGGATAGGCTCGGATGCGAGAAACTTGTACAAAATTCAGAGATGGTCTGCGACGTCCGGCGGCGTCTCTATCCTCGACGAGGACGTGTCGAAGCTCCTCCACCGCGCTGTCGTTGCCAGGAAGGAAGATGAAGCCCCTTTTCTTCTCTCTGCCGAAACGGTAAGGTGGGTCGAATTTGTTCGTGGGATGGGCTGCTCCTGGTCCCCTGCTGGGCCAACAACGTGGGATGTTACTGGGTTGCACGGCCAGGTAAGGCAGGTGAGTTTTCCCTCTCTTTCTTATTTCAAATTTCTATTTTCTGTTTTTATTTTATGTTTGATATTTCTATTTGCATTCAGATCTGATTTCTATTTTGTTTTGCAGGTTCAAAACTATTTGAATATCAATATCATTTTATGATAATACTCACTGCCTAATTATTTTGTTTAACAACTATTGAATTTTTTAATTAAAGTGACACTTAGTGAGGTTTAATTAACAAAGAAATAGATTTAGCTTTTTATCCCACTTCCTTTTAATTTAGGAACCAGATCCATTTAAATGGTTTGAAATTTATAGCTGGTGCATAATGAACTCATGATTAGATTAAGCTAGTACTTAATAATATGGATTGTTCACATATAATTCTCCTTATGGCTAGAGTTTAAATTAAATGATAATGAGAATGAGATGAATTCATCATTTTATGTGAAGGATTATTTCTTAGGGTTTAAGAAGATGGTGTTATAACCTCTATAATCATCAATCCAGCTTTGACTTAAATTATTTAAGATGAATCCTATATTCCTCATGGTTAATTCAATTGCTCTTGTGGTGATTCTATTTTATAAACTACCATTTCATTTGGTTCCCAAAGCAAGTGCTTGGGAAGCAATATAGAATTGAATATTGGTTCACCCTACTCACCAAAGGCATTTAGTCCTAAGTATAGATGGCTTGATTTATATTTGTGATCCATGATACACAAGTGGGAACATAATATTTTATGTGGATTGGTTCCATATGACAAGGTTTATGGTTTTGGGAATACTTCACTATTTGAAGTAGGAAATAGGCATGAGGCATGGTAGGTTCTATTTATAATCTGAAGTGGTACTTGGATTGGTATTCTAATGTGGTCTAGGGTTTAAGTAGTGATCACCAATATGATACACAACTAGAATTAGGATATGGGCATAAGCTTTGGTTATGTTTCACTAATGGAACATGGCTCTCACCTCCAAAATCAAATGTTGTCTTAAACAACTAAAATTAGTACTACTCTAGTATTCTTGTATGAACATGGCTATGATTAGTATTATAACTTCTCTCACTTCTCAATGTCTTGGAATATCCTAAGGTCCTACTCAAGAGATGATGATATGATCCTCTAAATATATGGTTTGCCTAGGAATACTACCTTGGTATCTTATGTAGCTTGTTCTTCTGGAAATCTGATAAACCTGCATCTTGTGGTATGCCTCCACCTCCTAGCTTCTTCATCTTGATCCTAGCTAACTAACATGGAAGGTCTCAAGTGTTTGGTTTCCTTGTAGCATGGTACAAGATGTCCAAATGGATGAAGGGTGTGGCTCTATTTATAGGCTTGGGCAAGCTCTAGTATCATGACACATAGGTGGTGACTCTTGTGTTGGTTTGATGAGTAAGGTGCTTGGGTGTCATGACCTCATCCATAGCAATCCTTTGAGCATGAGGTGGCAAAGCTTGGGATGCAATTCATGTAGATATTTTCAGCCTATGTGGCAAGATCATTATCCTCTCATATGATTTATTTTTGGATAGCCAAGTGGCATTTGTTACTAAATATCTTGTGGATGGTTTTATTATTGTGGATGAGTCACTATATCATATTGGATTGGATTTATATTATAATATTTATCAAAAGATCAAGGTTGAAGGTTATTCCTCAAATTTGGATAGTTGGTTTTGATTTCACCAAGGCATGATCATATGAGTTTCAAAATACTCATAGTCAGTTTGATTCAAATAGTTTGAACTATAAATCGTAATGTAAATGGATTTAGTTTTATGATATTCCATATACTTAATAAGTTATGATTTAAATAAAAATGTGTGGCTTTTATGCACTTTAGACCCTGTGGTTTACCTTATTTGGTAATAAGTTTAGAAGTGAATTAATTTACACACAAAGGTAGTTGCTAACTTTTAAGTGTTAATAAGTTATGGTTTGATTCTTATAGAATGTGTTGTTGTAAATATAATTCCATTTGATCTAATCCATAGATCAAATCATCTCTACCCAAAACAAGGTTTTAACAAAGATCACAGTGAAGTTTATAGCGCTTGACTTGATGATCTACTTCAATTCCAGCAAGTCAAGTGAAACTTCGATTCTTGTGGTAAGTTTTATTTGAAAGCGCGAAAATTCCCCGGATTTTCTATGCATGAATGCAATGCACACTTTGGTGTTCTCTCATTTTATTGCCTCTAAACCTGGGATATTACAGCCTCTCCCCCTTAAACTGAACTTCGTCCCGAAGTTCGAACGCTCTCATGTTTCGGAATGTTGAAATGTCTTGAACAGATCACCATTCTTTCAAACTCCTTAGTGATCTCATTAGATATAATTGAATATATCCCTTGTCCAGATCCTTCATGAAGTCTTCTGATGTCTGGCACTGATACTTTCTTTAATTCTATGATTTCTTCCAACACTCTAAGCTTATAGGCTTACTCTCCAAAGATTCTTGGATTAGGACATCTTATTGTGTTAATGGACTTTTACTAATGGTTGTGGTGACATCTTCCTATTTGGGTACTCAAATCTTGGTTCTACCAGCTGCGGTAATCCAGCGGCGGTGTAATATGGCACTATGGTGTACCAGCTGCGATGTTCAAACCTTGATTCTAAAAGATTCATTTAAGGTAGGGTATTGCTTTCCCTTACTACCATAACGAAAGTAATGGTACTTCGTAAGGTATTACGATAGGCATGGTCCTGGTTGTTTAGTCCTACGAATGGATTAGACTCATTTAGTCCATCCAATCATGGCTTCTAGTTTGTACTAGTTATCTTCCTTTTGGTTTCTTTAGGTTCCATGAAAGGAATCTTTCTAATAATAATTAGTTTTGGTATGGTCAAACCCTTTTTTTTCCTTAGGCTTTAATTGTCCTCCGATATCTACTTCATCCAACTTCATTTTCTAATACTTACTTAAGTTCTCTTGGTTTTGAGTAATTACAATTACTCACTCAAGTTAAGGTCTAATCCTTACTTCCTCGAGATATGAACCTCGGCTTCTGGTCTGACAACCTCTTGAGAGTACTTTTATATGGGTTATTCCCAGCAACCTTATAAAAATAAGATCGGACTTCCTCTCAGTTCAGACCTTTTTCTTCGTCTTTTATACTCCAAATATTATATCTTAATACTTCTCATTCAGCCTTCCTCTCCCCCTTGGAGTTTACTAATGATCTTCCAACTTCCTTTCTTCTAATCATTAAACTACAAGGTTAGGTAGTTGGTTTATATTTTGTACCTTACTAAAGTCTCACGAAGAATTCTTTGCGGTGTATCCACACAATTGTGGGTATCCATTATGAATCCTCCGACTAAATATGTACCAACTACGAGATACCAGCTGTGAAATACTAGCTGCGGAATCCCCCTTTCTTTTAGGGTAAAGAAATGTTCAGGCTGTGGGCTATCTGTTACCAGCTGCAGACTATCTAACACAAGATGTGACTTATTGGATACCAGCTGTGGCTATGTTATGGTTCTAGTCAATATCTACTTACCAGCTGTGGCTACTTTTATAGTTTTAGATAAGATATACCTCACTTCACATTCTTTCTCTTCATGATTATCCTATATCAGCTGTGGTCTTATGATGCCAGCTGCGTCTTCACTTGTCTATTTTCCTTCTTCTAGGGTTTGTTTTGCAAGATGACCACTTGTTGACACTATGAAAATAGTATTGTAAGTGACTTCACTTGCATTCCCTTCTTCCAGAATGAATACAGCTCTACTTTTTCTGCTCCATATTCACTATTTTTCTCACTTCCATGATACTTCCATATTGAAGTACTCCTTAATTGAGGATAAAAATGAGTTTGTATTTGTTCTTCCTTCAGAGTATTGTGGTTGCTTCCCACAATTTGACTTCTTTCTTCCAGTGAACCTTCTTGTCTTCAAAATCTTCAGAATTCGTCACTACCTCACACGAATACCTTTACCCTCTAGACCTATAACATCAAGTAAGAGCTTGATATTGCAACATGCATTTGCATATCAAAATCAGACTTCATGTATGGATCTAGTCAATCAATGAAGATTCAAGAAAATCCAAGAAAATCCAGCTTTGTGCTTATAATACACATCCTTATATGCCTGAATAAAATAGTTGGGTAAAACATCCCTAAACATCAGGTGTAGATGTGCAATATATAGCACCACATAAGATAGGTTTAGGTTGTGATACTTAGCACGAATATGTGAATTTCTACTATTTGTCTCAACATTTATCTTAATTGCTCACTTGCAATGAGACAAACTTGAAACAAAATGGCCTGGGATAGTTGGAGTTAACCTAGTTTTCTTTGGAAGTACTAACAAAATAGTATACCATATATATGTGCTATTGAAGACTACTTCCTATAATACCATTAGTTCTAACATGTCTACTCTAAACACATGATTGTTTAGAATATACCACCTATAACTCTAGGATTTCTCTATGTGATATGCTCTAAATAAGCTTTCTTTAGATTAAGGACTATGGTTCTAACATTCTTGACACAGTTTCCAGGGTTTTAAGGCCTAAGCTTTTGAACTATTCCCTAAATCCTACTCCTTATCGCACTCTTGTAATTCACTTGTTATGTTCTACTCCCTCACATCATGATTCTCAAGTGAATCATATATGATTACCAACTTTACCATGAAAGGTAGATTTAAATAGTCCTATCACTCTTCCTTACCTCCTATGATTGACTCATCATAGACATATACTACCTTATATAACTTATCTCCCTTAATTAACATCAGTTATTTGACATTTTATATGACTCTTACTTAACTACAACTTGCATTGGTATACTTCTTCCAATAGGATATCTTCCTTATGGTTGTATCCTCTCTCTGGACTACCATGTGTTGTATACCAACTGTGGTTTACTACCACCAATTATCTTAAGCTCCAATGGTGTTCTAGTTATTAGGAATGAAGCAAGATAACTAATTAACTTTACTTAAGAAAGATAGATAAGAAAGATTGACTCAAGTGTGTCAGGATTATTCTCAAGTGAATACCCATCTCAAGTCAAAAGAATAGTTGGTTTGGCTAAGACAACTTCCTATAGACACTACCAAAACCTATAGGTCTCCTTTAAAGGGTTTTAATCCTAGGGTCAAAGCATTTTCTCTGATACCAGCTGTGGTGACCCAGCGTACCACTGCATGGTGTAGTACACAAGTCGTTGACATAACACAAGTGAAACACCGTTCCACTCATATTACATCTCTCAGAGTGGTACAACAGAAACATATGCGAGTCCAAGGTATGTCTATAGAAGTACACACGAACTGTTTACATAAGATCCACACAGCCTCCTACTTTACAGTGAGGTAAAACTTCAAATAAAGCTCCAGAAGAACGACTCGTAGTCTATCTTATTCCTAACTCAAGTTTAAGAGCTAACTGGCTTGCTATAGAAATCTAGCTACTTAGGTGCTAGGATTAGGGAAAGGTCCCCTTTTATTTCTAGTCTAGGTTTCCATAATAGCTGATGCAGAAGTTGACTCCATTGACTTCTTTGATTGGATTCTTCATCTTGTTGTAGTTGACCTCTTTGTCTTCGAGTTCCACGGTAGTTTCTCCTTCAGTGCCTTGATCTAAGAAGGGGGTTCAAATGGGATAGAATGAGTACGAGCGTACTCAACAAGTTCGTATTAGGAAATATGTGTATCATGCACTAGCAACAGCCATAGACCAGAAAGTCATAGGCCAATGCAAGTTTTTGTAATCATTTCTTCAAAAGGTTTATTTTATTCTGAAAACTATGCCCGTCAGTCTTCACAGGTTGACTAGAACTTCGTGGAGTTCCTTTCCTGCCGCGTTCGCAGTTCCCTTCCCGGAACAGGGAGTGACAGTCACAATTCTTGATACCCTCTGCAGAGGTGCGTTACTTTACCCCACAAGATATCTTAACCATGTTGCCGGCCGAGAGTATGTCCCCGTCCACACTTCCTTTGGTGTGAGGCCCAGTATAAGATCCAAGCCAATCATTGCCTTCTCCGCGACCCTGCAAACCCACCCTTTTGTCCAACCATACACCTCCAGTAGACTTCCCCCGATAATACGGCTTTACTCATGGTGTACTCCGGACAATCCATCATAGATCGTAGAGCCATCATCACTAATGGATGGCTATTTAAAAGGCTATCCCAACCTACGGCAGTGCCTCCAACACCCCGCCGGCTCTACCAATCCGTTGGCGTGCAGAAGGGAAAAGATACAGCTGACTTCCCCAGAGCCATTATAGATCTTATGGATAACGCGATATGTACGGCGCTAGAATCACTGGACGGCATTGGTAATTAATCCTAGGGTGATATAACCCATGCAATGGAACCTCCACCATATCAACACATACCATGGTTCCATTGCCCACCACATAGTCATATTCATAATTGTAAAATAATACTTTGCTTTTCAATGCATGAGTGATAAGTATAGTACTTTGCATATAGTTTGATACAAATAATCAAATGACATGAGCAAGCGATGAACTTGCCTTTCTTGACTGCAAGATTATGCAGGCAAAAGCTTCGATACGTGATAACTCCAAATTCTGAAATACCATCATCGTCCGGTAAGGACAATGTTTAAAGAACTGGCAAAGATGCTATAATGCATAGTATGAGATGCAATCGTCCCGAGCGTAACTTAACCTCGATGATTAAGGATGTATGAGTTGTAAAGATTTCTTTAGGGTTGGTTGCACTTTTAGAATGGTTCTCAAACAAGGTTCTTATTAGGGTTTGGTTATATTAGCATCATAACCAAGTGATATAAGGCATCATAACAATCATACACATAAAAATAGTGATGGAATAGTATGTAAAGAACAGTTGTCAATTTTAAGTGCTACAGATCATGGTTGATGATTACTTATACTATACTTCAAAAGAATAACTTTTGAAGAACATGTTAGTTAAGAAATAATGAGTATTTCAAAGAAGAACTATGGCTTCTATGGTTTGGTTGATATCTGTACTTCAAAAGAATAACTTTTGAAGAACAGGTTAAATAAGGATATGAACTACTATACATAGGTGCTATGTAACTATATGGTTTACTATTGATTTCATTTAGTTATACTAATGGAAACTAGTTGGGTTCTTAAATAGAATGGGTTTCTATATAGCAAGTATTGGTAAGGTTATTACTATGGTTTCCCATATACATCATATCAAAGGATGGTTATTTAAGATGGTCCTATAAATTAGCTATTAGGGTTTACTATGGTTTCACAATTGCTTTACTACATAGTCTCTAATGGTTTCTAAGCTAAGTGGCTTATCATTTCCTAAGTAGGGTGTAGTGGAATAGGAGCATGTGATGTGCATTACTACACAAGATTGGTATTAGGGTTTATCATTATCATGCTACTAGGGTTTTATGATTGAAGTTGATCATAATGGTGTGGTATATAGGAGTGGTGATCAATGGTGCTAACATGTGGTATCAAGTTAGGGTTTAGATCTAGGTGATACTAGTGAATCATATAGGTTTTAAATTGGAAATAGAGACATGAAATGATGACTCTTGTGAATTGGTTCTATGTTGGTGGATCATGACTTGCATTTGTTGGTCACATAATAAGGTTCTCTATGTAAAGTGAAATTCGCATGATCACATGTGATAAGCAACTAGGGTTTTAGAGTTACTACTAAAGTGTAATGATCACATGGGTTAAATCCTTAGGGTTTTAGGTTTGCAACTACTATGGATGAACACATGGAATAATGAGATCAAGGTTCTCATTCAAATTGAAACTAGGGTTTCTAAATTATGGTACAACTCCTAGAATGCTGATTAATAATAGAGTTGTGGTTACTAATTACTTTGAATCAAAATTAATAATGGTTTAACATTTTATTAATCTCCACAAGATTTAATAATTAGAGTAACTCCTATTTTGGTTTAATTAAGAATCAGGGTTTAATAATTGTTGTTAGGGTTTAAAATATTTAACTTATTAACTAAAGATGTTTAAATAAGTTTTGATTTACCAAAATAATATTGGCTTATAATATTTTCTTGAGTTATTACTATTTAAAGAAAATAGAAAATAGTAATTTGCGATTAGGGTTTATGAATTACCACTAATAATTAAGTTAATGCAAATATGGTAAATAAAATTAATCCTAACATTTTACTTAGTTACTGAATAACTAAAATTTCATTTTTGGAATTTAATTATTTATTCAATTCAATTTGCATTTTAAATAAATGAAAAGGCATAATTAATAAGGTTAAAAATAAGTGAATTTTTATTTTGACACACATTTTTGTTTTATATTTTATTTGAATAGAGTTTATTTTTGTGAGCATTTTGATATGTTATTCATATTTTTCTGAGTTGAAATGAATTTTATACAATTTTTTCAAAGTTTCAGTATTTTACTGGAATTTGAAATTAAATGAAAATACTAAACATACCCGGTCTATTACTACCCCAGAGACTGGCTAGTGGGCCATGGCCACGTCCACCGCCACGTTGGCGTGGACTAAGTCAAAAGACTAGGGGACCCACCGGCCACGTCACCTCGCCGGGACGAACGCCGGCGATGCTCCGGTGAGCGATGGGAAAGGCACCAGAGACCCCCAGAGGCTAGAAAACCTAGCGTGTTCGAATCCTCTCCCCACTCCGAGTGAAACGGTACCCTCGGCACCATCAAATGGTCACCGGAGTTACTCCGGTGAGCACATCTGCGGCGGCGCCGGCCGGTCGAATGGTGAAACCGAGCTACAAGTCACTAAATGATGCAAACAATAGGTCTGGAGATGCGCAACGTTACCCTGATCTTGATGGTGTGGTTGGCGAGGTGGATCGTGGACGGAATCGAGCACGAACTCGCCGATACCGCCATAGTACACCGAAAGGGAAATGTGAAATTGGTTTGATCCAGAGCTCCCCTTGATGCGTAGCTTTGCCAGTAGAACGGCGACGTCGAGGCGCATCTCCTCGACCAAACGGTGAACTCCGGGGTGGTCTTAATCGGCGGCTAGCCGGAGAACTGGCCGGACAGGTGGTTGGTTCTAGTGAGAGATAGAGAGGGCTAGAGGGAAAATGGAGTGGCGGAGGTGAACAAGGAGTGCACAGAGGTGCTTCCCCTCTATTTATAGGCCGCGTCTAGGTCAGTATCGCCGGCGCGTCGCCGGAGACGGTGCGGATATGGCGACGAGGATGAACTCAATTCGGGCGCGAATCTTGGCACGATTGGGATAGGCTCGGACGCGAGAAACTTGTACGAAATTCAGAGATGGTCTGCGACATCCGGCGGCGTCTCTATCCTCGACGAGGACGTGTCGAAGCTCCTCCACCGCGCTGTCGTTGCCGGGAAGGAAGACGAAGCCCCTTTTCTTCTCTCTGCCGAAACGGTAAGGTGGGTCGAATTTGTTCGTGGGCTGGGCTGCTCCTGGTCCCCTGCTGGGCCAACAACGTGGGCTGTTACTGGGTTGCACGGCCAGGTAAGGCAGGTGAGTTTTCCCTCTCTTTCTTATTTCAAATTTCTATTTTCTGTTTTTATTTTATGTTTGATATTTCTATTTGCATTCAGATCTGATTTCTATTTTGTTTTGCAGGTTCAAAACTATTTGAATATCAATATCATTTTATGATAATACTCACTGCCTAATTCTTTTGTTTAACAATTATTGAATTTTTTAATTAAAGTGACACTTAGTGAGGTTTAATTAACAAAGAAATAGGTTTAGCTTTTTATCCCACTTCCTTTTAATTTAGGAACCAGATCCATTTAAATGGTTTGAAATTTATAGCTGGTGCATAATGAACTCATGATTAGATTAAGCTAGTACTTAATAATATGGATTGTTCACATATAATTCTCCTTATGGCTAGAGTTTAAATTAAATGATAATGAGAATGAGATGAATTCATCATTTTATGTGAAGGATTATTTCTTAGGGTTTAAGAAGATGGTGTTATAACCTCTATAATCATCAATCCAGCTTTGACTTAAATTATTTAAGATGAATCCTATATTCCTCATGGTTAATTCAATTGCTCTTGTGGTGATTCTATTTTATAAACTACCATTTCATTTGGTTCCCAAAGCAAGTGCTTGGGAAGCAATATAGAATTGAATATTGGTTCACCCTACTCACCAAAGGCATTTAGTCCTAAGTATAGATGGCTTGATTTATATTTGTGATCCATGATACACAAGTGGGAACATAATATTTTATGTGGATTGGTTCCATATGACAAGGTTTATGGTTTTGGGAATACTTCACTATTTGAAGTAGGAAATAGGCATGAGGCATGGCAGGTTCTATTTATAATCTGAAGTGATACTTGGTTTGGTATTCTAATGTGGTCTAGGGTTTAAGTAGTGATCACCAATATGATACACAACTAGAATTAGGATATGGGCATAAGCTTTGGTTATGTTTCACTAATGGAACATGGCTCTCACCTCCAAGATCAAATATTGTCTTAAACAACTAAAATTAGTACTACTCTAGTATTCTTGTATGAACATGGCTATGATTAGTATTATAACTTCTCTCACTTCTCAATGCCTTGGAATATCCTAAGGTCCTACTCAAGAGATGATGATATGATCCTCTAAATATATGGTTTGCCTAGGAATACTACCTTGGTATCTTATGTAGCTTGTTCTTCTGGAAATCTGATAAACCTGCATCTTGTGGTATGCCTCCACCTCCTAGCTTCTTCATCTTGATCCTAGCTAACTAACATGGAAGGTCTCAAGTGTTTGGTTTCCTTGTAGCATGGTACAAGATGTCCAAATGGATGAAGGGTGTGGCTCTATTTATAGGCTTGGGCAAGCTCTAGTATCATGACACATAGGTGGTGACTCTTGTGTTGGTTTGATGAGTAAGGTGCTTGGGTGTCATGACCTCATCCATAGCAATCCTTTGAGCATGAGGTGGCAAAGCTTGGGATGCAATTCATGTAGATATTTTCAGCCTATGTGGCAAGATCATTATCCTCTCATATGATTTATTTTTGGATAGCCAAGTGGCATTTGTTACTAAATATCTTGTGGATGGTTTTATTATTGTGGATGAGTCACTATATCATATTGGATTGGATTTATATTATAATATTGATCAAAAGATCAAGGTTGAAGGTTATTCCTCAAATTTGGATAGTTGGTTTTGATTTCACCAAGGCATGATCATATGAGTTTCAAAATACTCATAGTCAGTTTGATTCAAATAGTTTGAACTATAAATCATAATGTAAATGGATTTAGTTTTATGATATTCCATATACTTAATTAGTTATGATTTAAATAAAAATGTGTGGCTTTTATGCACTTTAGACCCTGTGGTTTACCTTATTTGGTAATAAGTTTAGAAGTGAATTAATTTACACACAAAGGTAGTTGCTAACTTTTAAGTGTTAATAAGTTATGGTTTGATTCTTATAGAATGTGTTGTTGTAAATATAATTCCATTTGATCTAATCCATAGATCAAATCATCTCTACCCAAAACAAGGTTTTAACAAAGATCACAGTGAAGTTTATAGCACTTGACTTGATGATCTACTTCAATTCCAGCAAGTCAAGTGAAACTTCAGTTACTGTGGTAAGTTTTATTTGAAAGCGCGAAAATTCCCCGGATTTTCTATGCATGAATGCAATGCACACTTTGGTGTTCTCTCATTTTATTGCCTCTAAACCTGGGATATTACAAAAATCTACTACTACTGCAAAGGTAGTGGATGAGGCGCCATGTGAGGAAGAAATACCATACAAAATACCTATGAAAATTATTGAACGTGTTGTGGATAACCGCTATACAGGGGATGGAACTGTCCACCCTGGAGATCATTTACTGTTCTTACATGAATTATGCGGGTTATTCAAGTGTGCAGGTATTGCTATGGATGAAGTGAGGAAGAAATTATTCTCTATATCGCTGTCTGGTAAAGCGGCGCATTGGTATAAATTACTGGATATTGGGGATTCTCTTGAATGGAATGATATTGTGCCCCGGTTTTATTCTAAGTTCTATCCTGCAAGTGAAATTCACAAGAATCGGAACCGCATATATAATTTTTGGCCTCATGATGGAGAGAGTATCGCCCAAGCGTGGGGGAAGTCTTTAATGCTCAAATACCCCATTCATGAGCTTCCTGGTAATATTATTATTGATAATTTCTACGCAAGACTTTCTTTTCAAGACAAGACCTTGCTGGATACTTCTTGTTCTGGATCATTTACACGCAACAAAGAAGAGTTTAAAAGGGACCTTCTTAATCGGATCCAGGAGAATACTGAAGGATGGGAGAACGACAAAGATAGAGAATCAGGTATAAATTATGATTATAAATGCATTGAAGATTTCATGGATACTGATAAATTTTGTAATATGAGTGCTACTTATGGTCTTGATTCTCAAGTTGCTGCAAATCTTTATAAAGCTTTTGCCTCTCATTATGAATTTCCTAAGAAGAATTTTGATAAGTATCATGAACCGTATAAAGATAAAACTGATTCATCTATAAATAAATGTGTTGTAGTTGAAACTGTTGATCATGTTATTCCTGAAGCTTATATTGAAAAAACTCCTTTCCCTGCTAAAATGAAGGAGTACTCTGTTATAAATAGTGCGGTTAATGAAAGTGAAAAGAAACCTATAGAACCTGAAGAACAAATAAAGGTTGAACCTGCTGTTGCAATAGTTAAAGATCTTGTGACTGAAAATGTGGAAGATGGTCATATTATTTTCTGTGAAGATGCTTCCAATATTGTTTCACATCCTAATAAGTCCAAGAAAACTAGTGTTCCTATGCTATCTGTTAGAATTGGTGATCATTGTTATTATGGTTTATGTGATATTGGTGCAAGTATTAGTGCCATTCCTTATGAGCTTTACACGGAGATTATGCACGAAATTGGTTCTTGTGAACTTGAAGATATTGATGTGGTTATTCGGCTGGCTAATAGAGAAACTATCTCTCCAATTGGTATTGTTCGAGATGTGGAAGTTCTATGCGGTAAGATTAAATATCCTGCTGACTTTTTGGTACTTGGTTTTGCTGCTAGTAAATATTGTCCTATCATTTTTGGTAGACCTTTTCTAAATACTTGTGGAGCTGTTATAGATTGCAAGAAAGAGAAAATTTTGACTAAATTTGCTGGTGAATCTTATGAGTTTAATTTCTCTAAATTTTCCAAAACTCCTTATAAAGCTGATTCGCCTAATAATGATTTTAGAGTTGAACAGTGTGCATCTATTGCTCTTGCTCCTAATAATCCTTTGAAGCAACACTTGGAGAATAGTGAGAGTGAAGTTTTTAGGGAAGAAAGAAATGAGCTTGATGAAATTTTCCTTCGTCAACATATTCTTAAGCATGATTTACCGGTAGAAGATCTGGGTACAACATTACCACCAAAGGAAGATCCTGTCTTTGAATTAAAACCATTGCCTGATAATCTTAAATATGCTCATATTGATGATAAGAAAATATATCCTGTTATTATTAGTTCTAAGCTTTCAGAGTTTGAGGAAGAAAGGTTATTGAAAATACTGAAGAAACACCGAGGAGCTATTGGCTACACTCTTGATGACTTGAAGGGATTTCTCCCTCTATTTGCCAACATGCCATTAATATGGAAGATGATGCAAAGCCTGTTGTTGAACATCATCGTCGTCTAATTCCTAAGATGAAGGATGTGGTAAGAAATGAGGTATTAAGACTTCTTGAAGCTGGTATTATATATCCTATTGCTGATAGTAGATGGGTTAGTCCTGTGCATTGTGTTCCTAAGAAAGGATGAATGACTGTTGTGCCTAACGATAATGATGAGCTCATACCTCAAAGAGTAGTTGTAGGGTATAGAATGTGCATTGATTATCGAAAAGTTAATAAGGTTACTAAGAAAGATCATTACCCTTTGCCTTTTATTGATCAAATGTTAGAAAGGTTATCTAAAAATACTCATTTTTGCTTTCTTGATGGTTATTCTGGGTTTTCACAAATTGCTGTTAAAACTAAGGATCAAGAGAAAACCACTTTCACTTGTCCCTATGGAACTTATGCTTATAGACGCATGCCTTTTGGTTTATGTAATGCCCTTGCTACTTTTCAAAGATGCATGTCTGCTATTTTTCATGGCTTTTGCGAGAATATTGTAGAGGTATTCATGGATGATTTTTCTATCTATGGGAATTCTTTTGATAATTGCTTGCGAAACCTTGATAAAGTTTTGCAGAGATGTGAAGAAACTAACCTTGTTCTTAATTGGGAGAAATGCCACTTTATGGTTAATGAAGGAATTGTATTGGGACATAAAATTTCCAAGAGAGGTATTGAAGTTGATAGATGTAACACCCCAATTTTCAATAAAAAGAAAGTTAGAGAAATCCAGAAACCAAAATTTCAAACCAACAAAAACTTTTCTTTTTGCATATAGTACCATGCATAGGACTTGTGCATTTGAGTGATATGCCATGATGATTGCTTTTACTTGTATTGGATATGCTCTAAAAACCCTAGTGTGATCATGGGAAGATCACCAACCAAATAAACCAAAGAGGAAGAAATTCCATAAAAGGCAAAACCCTAAAAACCCCCCACATATGCCCTATGGCATTTTTATAAATCTTGACCCTAGACCTATTTGGTCTTCACCATTAGTTGAATAATGTTACTAAACACTTATTACAACTTTTGGAACCAAGGTTGCACAATTCAAATGAAATTCAAACACAATTCCCACTCACATGAGATAATGGCCAAATCTGCCAAATTTAGTCTGGTCACCACTTTGAGCCCCTGCAAATCAATTTTCCCAAACCAATTCTTGCTAACTCTTTGCACCATTTCAAAGACAACATCAAGGTGAACAACTTTGATGAAGATCACCCTGCCAAATTCATCTTGGATCAATAGCTATGCTCATCCAAAGTTGCAACATTTTAACAAGTGCAACAATCTCCACTTAGCCATTTTGGCCAATTCTTGAATTCAAACTTTTCCACCACCACCTCAAATCACCTCTGGTCTTTTACAACTAATAGCAACACTCACATTTCAAAAACTTTCACCTTTTAAATTATTTCAAATTTGGACAATTTTGTAATTTCCAAAATTGCACACTATTTAGACACTATTTGCTATAGTGATCTACACATCTAATCTACATCAAACCTAGCCCATTTGGTCCCCTGGTTCCCTCTAACCATCAAGGACACATAGTGGAGCTAAGGAGGAGGGGGTAGCTCACATGTGCATGGCATGCCGGCCATGGCACCACCATGCCGCACCACCTCCTCTCTCCTTCATCGCCACCCCTGCCCACCTTGCCAAACAACGCCACCGCATCCTACCAAGCATGCTAGGGCAAGCCACGGTCGAGGAGAAGCTCGACACTGGCCGGAACGCACGCGCCCGGCACGGCGACGCCATGCCGTGGACGTCGCACAAGCGCGCGCCCTGGACACGCGCCGCGCCACTACCTCGAGCACGCCCTGGCCCCGCTTGCAACGCGTTGAGCACCGCAGTGACACCGCGACGCCGCCAGACACGCACCCAACCCAGACCCGTGACCGCCGGCGCCGGAGACGACAACCTGTTCCCGTACGCGCCGCGGCCGTCGTGGAAGCAACGCGACCCAACCGAGCCTCCCCCGACCAAGCTGTCGCTGCCGTTAGACTCGCCTGGACACACAGAGCACTGCCGCCACCTCGCCTAACTCGCTAGCTCGCCGGAGACGCCGCGAGCATGTCGACCACCACCCTGCCCCGCAACCCTTGCTCAATCCTATAAATAGAGCGTTCCCTGGAAGCAACTGAGCACACCACCTCACTCCCCACCCTTCACCACTTCGCCTCGCACCGTTAGCCACCTCGATCGTCGCCGGAGCAAGGCCAATTGCAAGATCGGAGCCGCGGAAGTCCTGGAGAAATCGCCATTGATCCAGGCCGCCTCGAGCTCCGCCACTGCTACCAGCTGCTTCGCCGTCGTCCACATCTACCTCGCGCACACTGCCATACCTTGCTGGAGCCGCGGTGAGCTCTCCGACCCCCTACCCTCGCCGCCAACCTCCCTGCCTCTCGCCGGAGAAGACGACGCACCAGCGCCGTCCGATCCCCTTCTAATCCTACGCCCCACATTAAAACGTACCGATTCGGGTTAGATGAGCCGCTGACAGGCGGACCCCACCCTGTCAGGCAGCCCGCGCGTCCGTGGACCGTGGTGGGCTGGCTCAGGCCGTTTTCAAATCGTTTGGCCCAACTAGTTTTCCCGCCGGCCTGTTAATTTCAAAACCAGTTTAATTAATTACAAATCCATTTGAATACTGCCTCCATTTTGAAATTCAACCATTTCAAATTGGCTAAACCAAATTTAGTGAATGTTATATTGTTAGAAAGCCACTGAAATTCTCTACAGCATGCCACTGGCCTCATGGTCAGATTCTTTGTAGAATAAATGTGATAAAAATAACAAGACAGGGACTTTTCCCTATTCAAATAATTCTTAAAAATCAACCAAAATAGATATTAAGTCAATTCCAACTCTAATAGCTCACATTTGACTTACACTAATTGTTTATGCAATAAAATGGTGTGGTCACTTTGCCTGATCATACCATGGTTTAATGAATGGATATTTGACTAGTTTAACTAGTTGATATTGTCCAAAACTATTAAAGTTAAATTGTGTGAAGTCTTACACTTCATTTAAATTTGTCTCACATGGATTCATGGGATGTTTGGACCCCTGGTCCCAAACTCTCTTATATGAATTACTTGAGATTTAAATCAAAGGTAGTGTTATTTAAATGGTATGAGGTGATCCACCTCATTTAAACCATTTTCCCAAATGATGATGATGAACATTTGACTTAGGTCAATATGAGTTCATCCATGATTGTTGGAGAAATTAAATCTTAAGAAGATTTCGATGAGAGGAAATTATTTCTCAAGAACCCTATGGAAACTATCACTTACATATGAAATGTAAAGAAGTGAATTCTATTTAAACCCCACCACCCATGCACCCTAGTTTATTTATTTTGTGTGCATAGAGTAGTTTGTGTGTTTATTTGTGATGTGTGGAATAGCCATTGAATTAGTGAGTAATTATACTCGTATTCAAATTTAGACGGTAGCACCGGAGAGTACGCGGAAGAAGAAGGTTGCTACCAGGAGGAAGAGGAGGAACAGTTTGAGAACTACCAAGGCAAGCTACTACCAATGCAAGCTATTATTCTTGCAAAGTGCAAAGCCCCTTGGGGCAAGGCACCATGTTCTTACCTTTTCTTATATGAACCCATCCCAAGTTTTTACTTTACAAGTTGTTACCTGTTCTCTAAATGAGTTACTTTTATAGTTAACTTTGGTTAAGGTACAAGTTGAGTCCTAGAGTAGTGAGTTAGTCTCCCCCAAAGCAAAGCAAGTTAGCACCCCTCATGAATTAGAGCTAGTGCTAAAGAATTAAAACTTGACTACTCTAGATGGGAACCATGTGAATTTTGAAAGGATTTTTAAACCTTGGAATGAAGATGCATTCTATTGAATGATTTTTGAAGGTGAATATGACGAAGAGAAGATGGTGATTTTTGATAAAACATGATGTTGGTTTGAATGCGATACCTTTCCAATTATCAAGTACCCCCACAATACCTGATTATGGGTAGGGCTTAACTGGAAGTTTATGCGTCTTAGTATGGGTTCCCTCTAAACAAGCGTCATCGGGGTTATGCCGAAAGCTGCCTCTACCACAAAAGAAACGATACGATATGATGCGAAATGAGGTGAATGTCCGGCCCAAGCCCTGTGCAGTTCCTGCAGTGGTATGTCTGTCTTCTTTGGGAGGCCAAGCTCATGGGGAGAGGTGCTCATACTAGGATTCGTAAGTGAAAGGTTATGGTTGATGATCCGCGTACTGTGTTATGATGATTCGGGGAAATCCCGACGGATGAAATCAAATGTTGTGGCACAAGTGTGCAACCTCTGCAGAGTGTAAACCTATTCGAATAGCCGCGTCCACGGTTACGGACGGTTGGAAAGGCCATACAGTGTCCGATGTCATATCTTTGAAAGGGATGTTGAAAAGGATGATGGTGACATGACTTGTGGTGGATTGAATTGAAATCACCACTTGAATGGTGGGAATGACACTAATGTTCCCACTTGAGTTAGTTAGCACTTGAGTAAGTTTTTCTCAAAACTTTGTGAAATAAAACTAGCTTTATGCAAATAAACTAGAGCTTAGCAAACCATACTAGAATGTCTAGCACTTACTTTAGTATTAGTTTGCGAGTACTCAACGTACTCACGGCTTTGTCCCTGGCTATTCAAATGGCCAGAGTATGAAGAGGAACAAGGAGATGACCAGCATGACGCCTACGAAAACTAAGCGCCTTCCGACGTCAAGCGTTGGCCTGTGGACTAGAGAGTCCTTGTATCTTACGCTTCCGCTATGTTGAACTATGAACTTGTGTTTGTTCGTTGATCAATAGATCAACTATTCGTGTAATATGGATCATGTGATTCCAATTTGTAAGACTTATGGTTTGTAATGAATGATGACTGTGATACTTAACTATTATGCCTCGCAACAACAATATTCCTGGGATTGCGATGTATGACATAATAGGCATTCGGACTTAAAAATCCGGGTGTTGACAAGTTGGTATCAGAGCCATTGTTTGACCTTAGAAGACCTTAGTTAGAATGGGCGTTCTGAAAAATTTAACTTTGAAATCAAATGAAAGAAACTATTTGTGAAAATTTACTACACTCTTGTCATTGAGACTTTGCCAAAATTTTATGAATCATGTCTATCTTGTTGAATCAACTTAAAATTTTGCCACACTTTGCACTCTCTAACTTACTCATCCAATTCTCTTTCAGATGGAGCCGAATGAACCTCTCAACACCAAGTTTTATCAACTTGGGAACGGAGGAAGCTTGATCTTCGAGCATGACCTCGACTCCCTGTCGGATCACCTTGGCCGCCCACAACCCGAGTTTCACGGGATTCAGGTGGACGACCAGCCGGGAGGGGAACTGCAGTGGATTATCACCGCTGACTTGAGGGGCAAGCTGGAGCCTCCCACCTCGGAGAGGATCCTTTTCTCTTTCAGGGAAAGCAACTGGCTCGACGGGCTTGCACGTGCTCTTCAGGAAGCACTTTCTCGTCTGTGCGGACAGAATGCGGAAGCACTCCGGGAGGAACGCTTTGCGCATCTCGCGAGGCGTAACTCTGACGGAAGACCCATGGATGTGCCACTGCACCCCCAGTTGAGGCACCATGTGGATCACTTGGACTTCATGCTCTACCAGACTCAGAGGGACCTCGACGCCTCTCGCGCTTACGCGAACCAGACCCATGCTCACATCACCGAGCAGGGTGAGGCGATCAAGCTACTCAACAACGACCGCAGGAGCCTTCGCCAGCAGCGTGCCAAGAAGGACGCTACGATTCGCCGCCTTCGCGCCCGGATCACGTCACTTGAGGCCACTGTCAAGGCCCAGGAGGATCAGATTCTGTAATATCCCAGGTTTAGAGGCAATAAAATGAGAGAACACCAAAGTGTGCATTGCATTCATGCATAGAAAATCCGGGGAATTTTCGCGCTTCAACTAAAACTTACCACGATGGCGAAGTTTCACTTGACTTGCTGGAATTGAAGTAGATCATCAAGTCAAGCGCTATAAACTTCAGTGTGATCTTTGTTAAAACCTTGTTTTGGGAAGAGATGATTTGATCTATGGATTAGATCAAATGGAATTAGATTTACAACAACACATTCTTTAAGAATCAAACTCTAACTTATTAACACTTGAAAGCAGCAACTACCTTTGTGTGTAATTTAATTCACTTATAAATAAGTTAAACCACAGGGTCTAAAGTGCATAAAAGCCACACATTCTTATTTAAATAATAACTTATTAAGTATATGGAATATCATAAAACTAAACCCATTTACATTACGAATTATAGTCCACACTACTTGAATAAAACTAACTATGAGTATTTTGAAACTCATATGATCATGCCTTGGTGAAATCAAACCCATCTATCCAAAAATTGAGGAATAACCTTCAACCTTGATCTTTTGATCAATATTATAATATAAATCCAATCCAATATGATATAGTGACTCATCCACAATAATAAAACCATCCACAAGATATTTAGTAACAAATGCCACTTGGCTAACCAAAAATAAATCATATGAGAGGATAATGATCTTGCCACATAGGATGAAAATATCTACATGACTTGCATCCCAAGCTTTGCCACCTCATGCTCAAAGGATTGCTATGGATGAGGGCATGACAACCAAGCACCTTACTCATCTAACCAACACAAGAGTCACCACCTATGTGCCATGATACTAGAGCTTGCCCAAGCCTATAAATAGAGCCACACCCTCCATCCCTTTAGTCATCTTGTAGCATGATACAAGGAAACACACACATAGAGCCACTCCATATATTAGCTAGGATCAAGATGAAGAAGCTAGGAGGTGGAGGCATACCACAAGATGCAGGTTTATCAGATTTCCTGAAGAACAAGCTACAGAATATACCAAGGTAGAATCCCTAGGAAAACCATATAATTAGAGGATCATATCATCATATCTTGAGTAGGACCTTAGGCTATTACAAGACATTTAGAAGTGAGAGAGATTATAGATGCTAACCATAGCCATGTCTATCCTAGAGAATTTTAAAGTAGTATTACATCTTACTTGTTTAAACCAACCTTTAATCTTGTAGATGAGATCCATGTTCCATTAGTGAGACATTATGCTCATATTCTAATCCTAGTTGTGTATCACATTGGTGATCACTACTTAAACCCTAAACTACATTTGAATTCCAACCCATGGATTAACTTGGATTATAATTAAAACCCTGCCATACCTCATGCCTATTTATACTTCAATTAGTGAAGCATTATCAAAACCCTAAACCTCTTCACATAGGATCCAATCCACCTAAAATATTGTTCCCTAACTTGTGTATCATAGATCACAAGTACACATCCAAGATAGAAGTGCTGAGCAAGAGTAATGAATATAGAGTTGATCCAACCATTTTGTTAAACCCTTAGAAACAAATCTCCACATAAAATCATGAACCATTCCATTCTCAACACCATTTAATTTAAACTCTAACCATGATATCAAATACATGGGGACAATAAATATTGTTAAGTAATAACAAAACTTAATGACATGTTTACCAAGCACTGGTCATAAATTTTCAAACCACTTCAATAGATCTAGTTTCTAAATTTAAAAAGGGAATTTAAAATAAGTAACTTACCATTTCTATTTTACTTAAGCCTCACAAGATCTCAATTAAATCCTAACCAAACTATTTGTTTAAAATAACAAAACCATGCAGTAGGCATGATTATCAAATTATCTTGATACTCAAGTATTTTAGAACCTGTAAAATAAAACAGAAGTCAAATATGAATTCAAATACCAAATAGAAACCAGAAAATATAAAAACAGAATTTGAAAAAAAAAGGATAAGAGAGGGAAACTTACCAGACCTGGCCGCATCAGCCCACCACAACAGCCCATCAAAGCCCAGGAGCAGTCCAGCCCACGGCCAAATACCGTTTCGCGTGCGTCAAGAATCGTGCGAAGAGAATAGACTGCGTCGTCGTCGTCTCCGAGCTCGACAGCGGGGCGGAGCCAGTAGGCCACGATCTCGTCGACGATAAGCTTGCCCCGGACGTCGCCAGACGCTCAGAACCACGCCCAACCTCTCTCGCGTCCGAGCTTATTCGCGGAAGAAAAGATCTTCGCCAGCTAGAAGCTTCCAGAGACCGCCACCTCTCCGACCATGGCTGTCGCCGTGTCGAGGCCACAAGGCTTCCCTTGGCCTATAAATAGGTGGAGAGCATCGCCGTGCATTCCTTGTTCACCTCCACCACTCCATTGCTGCTCAGACACTCTCTATCTCTCCCGCTCATCCACTCTCTGTTGCCGGAGTCGAAGACGAAGCCGACGGAGGAGGTCACCCTAGCCTCCGGCGCGTGGTCCAGGAGGAGCGCCTGGACTCAAGGAGAACCCTGGAGGAGCAGAGCATCAAGGGGAGCAAGGAAGCGGCTCAATTTCGGAGTTCCCTTCTGCGGCACATCGCTGGGAAATTGCCAATCACCGTCGTCTCCGTCGACCATCGCCGGAGCCGACCACACCTTGAGCTTCAGGGTGAGCATACGCATCTGTAGATCTAGATCTCGCATCCTAGAACCTCCTGTAGCCTCTGATTCGATCCTCGCCGGTGTAGCACCGCCGCAGAGCTCGTCGTCGGCGACGCTCCGATGAGTCCCCGTGAAAACCACCACCACCATTCGCTTCGCCTTGTTGTGCTTGTTCAGATGCACCTAGTAGCGCATCCAGGGGAGCCCTAAATCAGCGGCGCCACCGTGCCCTGGCCGCCGGCGGTTAAACGCCGGTGCGGTCAACAGCCCAGTCCACCTTGACCAGTCGTTGCCTGCGTGGCATCCGACGTGGAGACAAGCCCCACTCGTCAGTCGCAGTAGCTAGGGTGTGAACCGGTACGTTTAGTATTTTGCTTTAATTTAAAAACCAGTAAAATACTGAAACTTTGCAGAAATAGATTAAATTCATTTCAACTCAGAAAAATATGAATAATATATCAAAATACTCACAAAAATACACTCTATTCAAATAAAATATAAAACAAAAATGTGTGTCAAAATAAAATTTCACTTATTTTTAACCTTATTACTTATGCCATTTCAATTATTTAAAATACAATTTGAATTCCATAAATTGTTAAATGTAAAAATTAAATTTTAACTATTCAGTAACTAAGTAAAATGTTAGGATTAATTTTATTTACCATATTTGCATTAACTTAATTATTAGTGGTAATTCATAAACCCTAATTGCAAATTACTATTTTCTCTTTTCTTTAAATAAGTAATAACTCAAGAAAATATTATAAGCCAATATTATTTGGTAAATCCAAAACTTATTTACTTAAACATCTTTAGTTAACAAGTTAATTATTTTAAACCCTAATAACAATTATTAAACCCTGATTCTTAATTAAACCAAAATAGGAGTTACCCTAATTATTAAATCTTGTAAAAATTAATAAAATGTTAAACCATTACTAATTTTTGATTCAAGTAATTAGTAACCACAACTCTATTATTATTAATCAGCATTCTAGGAGTTGTACCATAATTTAGAAACCCTAGTTTTAATTTAAGTAAGACATTGATCTCATTATTTCATGTGTTCATCCATAATAGTTGCAAACCTAAAACCCTAGGGATTTAATCCATGTGATCGTTACACTTTAGTAGTAACTCTAAAACTCTAGTGCTTATCACATGTGATCATGTGAATATCACCTTACCTATAGAGCCTTATTATGTGACCAACAAATACAAATCATGATCCACCAACATAGAACCAATTCACATGAGATTATCATTTCATGTTCCTATTCTTAATTAAAACCTATATGATTCACTAGTATCACCTAGGTATAAACCCTAGCTTGTTACCACATGTTAGCACCATTGATCATCAATCCTATATACCACACCATTAAGATCAACTTCAATCATCAAACCCTAGTAGAACCATAATGATAAACCCTAGTACCAACCTTGTGTAGCAAATCACATCACATGCTCCTATCCAACTAAACCCTACTTAGGAAATGATAAGCCACTTAGCTTAGAAACTATTAGAAATTATTTGGTAAAGCAAATATGAAGTCATAGTAAACCCTAACTCATAGCAACACCTTGATAACCATCCTTTGATATGATGCTTAGGAGAAACCATAGTAATAAACCCACTAATACTTGCTACATATATATCACTTTTACTTAAGCACCAACTAGCCCTATTAGTAAACCCTAATAGCACTTAGCTCCTATTTAAAGTAGTTCTTGTCCTTATTAACCTGTTCTTCAAAAGTTATTCTTTTGAAGTACAAATGTCAATCAAACCTTAGAAGCCCTAATCCTTCTTTGAAATACTAAATATTTCTTAAACAACATGTTCTTCAAAAGTTATTCTTTTGAAGTATAATATAAATAATCATCAACCATGTTCTATAGAACTTAAAATTGACAATTGTTCTTTACATATTATTCCATCACTATTCTTTATGTGTATGATTGTTATGATGTCTTATATCACTTGATTATGATGTTAATATAACCAACCTTAATAAGAACCTTGTTTGAGAACCATTCTAAAAAGTGCAACCAACCCTAAAGAAATATTTACAACTTATCAAACCTAAATCATCGAGGTTAGGTTACGCTCAGGACGATTGCATCTCATACTATGCATTATAGCATCTTTGCCAGTTCTTTAAACATTGTCCTTACCGGACGATGATGGTATTTCAGCATTTGGACTTATCACATATCGAAGCTTTTGCCTGCATAATCTTGCAGTCAAGAAAGGCAAGTTCATCGCTTGCTCATGTCATTTGATTATTTTTATCAAACTATATGCAAAGTACTATACTTATCACTCATGCATTGAAAAGCAAAGTATTATTTTACAATTATGAATATGACTATGTGGTGGGCAATGGAACCATGGTATGTGTTGATATGGTGGAGGTTCCATTGCAATGGGTTATATCACCCTAGGATTAATTACCAATGCCGTCCAGTGATTCTAGCGCCGTACATATCGCGTTGACCATAAGATCTATAATGGCTCTGGGGAAGTCAGCTGTATCTTTTCCCTTCTGCACGCCAACGGATTGGTAGAGCCGGCGGGGTGTTGGAGGCACTGCCGTAGGTTGGGATGGCCTTTTAAATCCCCATCCATTAGTGATGATGGCTCTACGATCTATGAAGGATTGTCCAAAGTGCACCATGAGTAAAGCCGTATTATCGGGGGAAGTCTACTGGAGGTGTACGGGTGGACAAAAGGGTGGGTTTGCAGTCGCGGAGAAGGCAGTGATTGGCTTGGACCTTACACCTGGCCCCACACCAAGGAAGTGTGGACGGGAACGATCACCCGGTTGGTATCAAGGATAAGTTCTCTTATGGGAAAAGTAACGCACCTCTGCAGAGGATACTGAATTGTGACTGTCACTCCCTGTTCCGGGAAGGGAGCTATGACAGCAGCAGAAAGGAACTCCACGAAGTTCTGGTCAACCTGTGAAGACTGACGGGCATAGTTTTCAGAATAAAATAAACCTTTTGAAGAAATGTTTATGAAAACTTGCATTGGCCTATGACTTTCTGGTCTATGGCTGTAGCTAGTGCATGATACACATATTTCCTAATATGAACTTGCTGAGTACGCTCGTACTCATTCTATCTCGTTTGAACCCCCTTCTTAGAGCAATGCACCAAAGGAGAAACTACTGTGGAACTCGAAGACAAAGGAGTCAACTGCAACAAGATGAAGAATCCAACCAAAGAAGTCAATGGAGTCAACTTCTGCATCAGTTATAATGGAAACCTAGACTAGTAATAGAAGGGAATCTTTCCCTAATCCTAGCACCTAAGTAGCTAGATTTCTATAGCAAGCCAAGTAGCTCTTGAACTTGAGTTAGCAATAAGATAGACTACGAGTCGTTCTTCTGGAGCTTTATTTGAAGTTTTACCTCACTGTAAAGTAGGAGGCTGTATGGATCTTATGTAAACAGTTCGTGTGTACTTCTATAGACATACCTTGGACTCGCATATGTTTCTGTTGTACCACTCTGAGAGATGTAATATGAGTGGAACGGTGTTTCACTTGTGTTATGTCAACGACTTGTGTACTACACCATGCAGTGGTACGCTGGGTCATCACAGCTGGTATCAGAGCAAATGCTTTGACCCTAGGATGAAAACCCTTTAAAGGAGACCTATAGGTTTGGTAGTGTCTATAGGAAGTTGTCTTAGCCAAACCAACTATTCTTTTGACTTGAGATGGGAATTCACTTGAGAATAATCCTGACACCCTTGAGTCAATCTTTCTTATCTATTTTCTTAAATAAAGTTGATTAGTTATCTTGCTTCATTCTAAATTAATAGAACACCATTGAAGCATAAGATAATGGGTGGTAGTAAACCACAGTTGGTATACAATACATGGTAGTCCAAAGAGAGGATACAACCATAAGGAAGATATCCTATTGGAAGAAGTATACCAATGCTAGTTATGGTTATGTAGAAGTCATTTAAAATGTCAAATACCTGATGATAACTAAAGGAGATAAGTTATATAAGGTAGTATATGTCTATGATGAGTCAATCATAGGAGGTAAGGAAGAGTGATAGGAGTCATATAAGTCTACTTTTCATGGAAAAATTGATAATCATATATGATTCACTTGAGAATCATGGTATGATGGAGTAGAACATCATAAGTACGATAACAAAAGGATGATAAGGAGTAGGATTTAGGGAATAGTTCGAAAGCTTAGGCCTTAAAATCCTGGAAACTGTGTCGAGAATGTTAGAACCATGGTCCTTAATTTAAAAGAAGGCGTACTTAGAGCATATCACATAGAGAAATCCTAGAGTTATAGTTGGTATATTCTAAACAATCATGTGTTTAGAGTAGACATGCTAGAACTAATTCTATTTTAGGAAGTAGTCCTCAATAGCACATATATATGGTATACTATTTTGTTAGTACTTCCAAAGAAAACTAGGTTAACTCCAACTATCCCAAGCCATTTTGTTTCAAGTTTGTCTCATTGCAAATGTGCAATTAAGATAAATGTTGAGACAAATAGTAGAAATTCACGTATTTGTGCTAAGTATCACAACTTAAACCTATCTTATGTGGTGTTATATACTACACATCTGAACCTGATGTTTAGGGATGTCTTACCCAACTATTTCATTCAGGCATATCAGGATGTGTATTATGAACACAAAGTTGAATCTTCTTGGATTTTCTTGAATCTTCATTGATTGACTAGATCCATACATGAAGTTTGACTTTGATATGCAAATGCATGTTGCTATATCAAGCTCTTACTTGATGTTATAGGTCTAGAGGGTAAAGGTATTCGTGTGAGGAAGTGACGAATTATGAAGATTTGAAGACAAGATGAAGGTTCACTAGAAGAAGGAAGTAAAGTTGTGGGAAGTAACCACAATACTCCAAAGGAAGGTCCAATCGAAACTCACTTCTATCCTTAATCAAGGAGTATTTCAACATGGAAGTATCACGGAAGTGAGAAAAATAGTGAATATGGAGTAGTAGAAGTAGAGCTGTATTCATTCTGGAAGAAGGAAAAATAGACAAATGAAGTCATAGCTGGTATAATAAGACCGCAACTGATATAGGATAATCATGAAGAGAAAGTATGTGAAGTGAGGTATATCTTAACTAAAACTAGGTAAGTAGCCACAGCTGGTAAGTAGATATTGACCAGAACCATAAAATAACCACAGCTGCTATCCAATAAGCCACATCTGGTACTAGATAGTCTGCAGCTGGTACCAGATAGCCCACAGCCTGAACATTTCTATACCCTAAAAGAAAGGGGGATTCCGCAGCTAGTATTTCACCGCTGGTATCTCGTGGTAGGTAAATATTTAGTCGGAGGATTCATAATGGATACCCACAATTGTGTGGATACACCAGAAATAATTCTTCGTGAGACTTTAGAAAGGTACAAACTATAAACCAGACTTAGACCAACTACCTAACCTTGGAGTTTAATGATTAGAAGAAAGGAAGTTGAAAGATCGTTAGTAAACTCCAAGGGGGAGAGGAAGGCTGAAGGAGAAGTATTAAGATATTATTGGTAGTATGATAGATGGAGAAAAAGGTCTGAACTGAGAGGAAGTCCGATCTTATTTTTATAAGGTTATTGGGAAGTATCCATATAAAAGTACTCTCAGGAGGTTGTCAGACCAGAAGCCGAAGTTCATATCTCGAGGAAGTAAGGGTTAGACCTTAACTTGAGTGGGTAATTGTAATTACTCGAAACCAAGAGAACTCAAGTAAGTCTAAGATAATGAAGTTGGATGAAGAAGATATCGGAGAACAATCAAAGCCTAAGAAGATACTATACGAAGGAGTTTGACCAGACCAAAACTAATGATTATTAGAAAGATTCCTTTCATGGAACCTAAAGAAACCAAAAGGAAGATAACTAGTATAAACTAGAAGCCATGATTGGATGGACTAAGTGAGTCTAATCCATTCGTAGGACTAAACCACCAGAACCATGCCTATCGTAAATACCTTACGAAGTACCATTACTTTCGTTATGGTTGTAAGAGACAACAATACCTTACTTTAAACAAATCCTTTAGAATTAGGTTTGGACATCGCAGCTGGTACACCATAGTGCCATATTACATCGCAGCTGGATTACCGCAGCTGGTAGAACCAAGTTTTAAGTACCCAAATAGAAGATGTCACCACAGCCATTAGTAAAGTCCATTAACACAATAAGATGTCTTAATCCAAGAATCTTTGGATAGTAAGCCTATAAGCTTAGAGTGTTGGAAGAAATTATAGAATAGAAGAAAGTATCAGTGCCAGATATCAGAAGACCTCCGGAAGGATCTGGACAAGAGATATAATCAATCATATCTAATATGATCACCATGGAGTTGAAGGATGGTGATCTGTTCAAGACATTTCAACATTCCGAAACATGAGAGCGTTCGAACTTCGGGACGAAGTTCAGTTTAAGGGGGAGAGGCTGTAATATCCCAGGTTTAGAGGCAATAAAATGAGAGAACACCAAAGTGTGCATTGCATTCATGCATAGAAAATCCGGGGAATTTTCGCGCTTCAACTAAAACTTACCACGATGGCGAAGTTTCACTTGACTTGCTGGAATTGAAGTAGATCATCAAGTCAAGCGCTATAAACTTCAGTGTGATCTTTGTTAAAACCTTGTTTTGGGAAGAGATGATTTGATCTATGGATTAGATCAAATGGAATTAGATTTACAACAACACATTCTTTAAGAATCAAACTCTAACTTATTAACACTTGAAAGCAGCAACTACCTTTGTGTGTAATTTAATTCACTTATAAATAAGTTAAACCACAGGGTCTAAAGTGCATAAAAGCCACACATTCTTATTTAAATCATAACTTATTAAGTATATGGAATATCATAAAACTAAACCCATTTACATTACGAATTATAGTCCACACTACTTGAATAAAACTAACTATGAGTATTTTGAAACTCATATGATCATGCCTTGGTGAAATCAAACCCATCTATCCAAAAATTGAGGAATAACCTTCAACCTTGATCTTTTGATCAATATTATAATATAAATCCAATCCAATATGATATAGTGACTCATCCACAATAATAAAACCATCCACAAGATATTTAGTAACAAATGCCACTTGGCTAACCAAAAATAAATCATATGAGAGGATAATGATCTTGCCACATAGGATGAAAATATCTACATGACTTGCATCCCAAGCTTTGCCACCTCATGCTCAAAGGATTGCTATGGATGAGGGCATGACAACCAAGCACCTTACTCATCTAACCAACACAAGAGTCACCACCTATGTGTCATGATACTAGAGCTTGCCCAAGCCTATAAATAGAGCCACACCCTCCATCCCTTTAGTCATCTTGTAGCATGATACAAGGAAACACACACATAGAGCCACTCCATATATTAGCTAGGATCAAGATGAAGAAGCTAGGAGGTGGAGGCATACCACAAGATGCAGGTTTATCAGATTTCCTGAAGAACAAGCTCTGAGAATATACCAAGGTAGAATCCCTAGGAAAACCATATAATTAGAGGATCATATCATCATATCTTGAGTAGGACCTTAGGCTATTACAAGACATTTAGAAGTGAGAGAGATTATAGATGCTAACCATAGCCATGTCTATCCTAGAGAATTTTAAAGTAGTATTACATCTTACTTGTTTAAACCAACCTTTAATCTTGTAGATGAGATCCATGTTCCATTAGTGAGACATTATGCTCATATTCTAATCCTAGTTGTGTATCACATTGGTGATCACTACTTAAACCCTAAACTACATTTGAATTCCAACCCATGGATTAACTTGGATTATAATTAAAACCCTGCCATACCTCATGCCTATTTATACTTCAATTAGTGAAGCATTATCAAAACCCTAAACCTCTTCACATAGGATCCAATCCACCTAAAATATTGTTCCCTAACTTGTGTATCATAGATCACAAGTACACATCCAAGATAGAAGTGCTGAGCAAGAGTAATGAATATAGAGTTGATCCAACCATTTTGTTAAACCCTTAGAAACAAATCTCCACATAAAATCATGAACCATTCCATTCTCAACACCATTTAATTTAAACTCTAACCATGATATCAAATACACGGGGACAATAAATATTGTTAAGTAATAACAAAACTTAATGACATGTTTACCAAGCACTGGTCATAAATTTTCAAACCACTTCAATAGATCTAGTTTCTAAATTTAAAAAGGGAATTTAAAATAAGTAACTTACCATTTCTATTTTACTTAAGCCTCACAAGATCTCAATTAAATCCTAACCAAACTATTTGTTTAAAATAACAAAACCATGCAGTAGGCATGATTATCAAATTATCTTGATACTCAAGTATTTTAGAACCTGTAAAATAAAACAGAAGTCAAATATGAATTCAAATACCAAATAGAAACCAGAAAATATAAAAACAGAATTTGAAAAAAAAAGGATAAGAGAGGGAAACTTACCAGACCTGGCCGCATCAGCCCACCACAGCAGCCCATCAAAGCCCAGGAGCAGTCCAGCCCACGGCCAAATACCGTTTCGCGTGCGTCAAGAATCGTGCGAAGAGAATAGACTGCGTCGTCGTCGTCTCCGAGCTCGACAGCGGGGCGGAGCCAGTAGGCCACGATCTCGTCGACGATAAGCTTGCCCCGGACGTCGCCAGACGCTCAGAACCACGCCCAACCTCTCTCGCGTCCGAGCTTATCCGCGGAAGAAAAGATCTTCGCCAGCTAGAAGCTTCCAGAGACCGCCACCTCTCCGACCATGGCTGTCGCCGTGTCGAGGCCACAAGGCTTCCCTTGGCCTATAAATAGGTGGAGAGCATCGCCGTGCATTCCTTGTTCACCTCCACCACTCCATTGCTGCTCAGACACTCTCTATCTCTCCCGCTCATCCACTCTCTGTCGCCGGAGTCGAAGACGAAGCCGACGGAGGAGGTCACCCTAGCCTCCGGCGCGTGGTCCAGGAGGAGCGCCTAGACTCAAGGAGAACCCTGGAGGAGCAGAGCATCAAGGGGAGCAAGGAAGCGGCTCAATTTCGGAGTTCCCTTCTGCGGCACATCGCCGGGAAATCGCCAATCACCATCGTCTCCGTCGACCATCGCCGGAGCCGACCACACCTTGAGCTTCAGGGTGAGCATACGCATCTGTAGATCTAGATCTCGCATCCTAGAACCTCCTGTAGCCTCTGATTCGATCCTCGCCGGTGTAGCACCGCCGCAGAGCTCGTCGTCGGCGACGCTCCGATGAGTCCCCGTGAAAACCACCACCACCATTCGCTTCGCCTTGTTGTGCTTGTTCAGATGCACCTAGTAGCGCATCCAGGGGAGCCCTAAATCAGCGGCGCCACCGTGCCCTGGCCGCCGGCGGTTAAACGCCGGTGCGGTCAACAGCCCAGTCCACCTTGACCAGTCGTTGCCTGCGTGGCATCCGACGTGGAGACAAGCCCCACTCGTCAGTCGCAGTAGCTAGGGTGTGAACCGGTACGTTTAGTATTTTGCTTTAATTTAAAAACCAGTAAAATACTGAAACTTTGCAGAAATAGATTAAATTCATTTCAACTCAGAAAAATATGAATAATATATCAAAATACTCACAAAAATACACTCTATTCAAATAAAATATAAAACAAAAATGTGTGTCAAAATAAAATTTCACTTATTTTTAACCTTATTAATTATGCCATTTCAATTATTTAAAATACAATTTGAATTCCATAAATTGTTAAATGTAAAAATTAAATTTTAACTATTCAGTAACTAAGTAAAATGTTAGGATTAATTTTATTTACCATATTTGCATTAACTTAATTATTAGTGGTAATTCATAAACCCTAATTGCAAATTACTATTTTCTCTTTTCTTTAAATAAGTAATAACTCAAGAAAATATTATAAGCCAATATTATTTGGTAAATCCAAAACTTATTTACTTAAACATCTTTAGTTAACAAGTTAATTATTTTAAACCCTAAAAACAATTATTAAACCCTGATTCTTAATTAAACCAAAATAGGAGTTACCCTAATTATTAAATCTTGTAAAAATTAATAAAATGTTAAACCATTACTAATTTTTGATTCAAGTAATTAGTAACCACAACTCTATTATTATTAATCAGCATTCTAGGAGTTGTACCATAATTTAGAAACCCTAGTTTTAATTTAAGTAAGACATTGATCTCATTATTTCATGTGTTCATCCATAATAGTTGCAAACCTAAAACCCTAGGGATTTAATCCATGTGATCGTTACACTTTAGTAGTAACTCTAAAACTCTAGTGCTTATCACATGTGATCATGTGAATATCACCTTACCTAGAGAGCCTTATTATGTGACCAACAAATACAAATCATGATCCACCAACATAGAACCAATTCACATGAGATTATCATTTCATGTTCCTTTTCTTAATTAAAACCTATATGATTCACTAGTATCACCTAGGTATAAACCCTAGCTTGTTACCACATGTTAGCACCATTGATCATCAATCCTATATACCACACCATTAAGATCAACTTCAATCATCAAACCCTAGTAGAACCATAATGATAAACCCTAGTACCAACCTTGTGTAGCAAATCACATCACATGCTCCTATCCAACTAAACCCTACTTAGGAAATGATAAGCCACTTAGCTTAGAAACTATTAGAAATTATTTGGTAAAGCAAATATGAAGTCATAGTAAACCCTAACTCATAGCAACACCTTGATAACCATCCTTTGATATGATGCTTAGGAGAAACCATAGTAATAAACCCACTAATACTTGCTACATATATATCACTTTTACTTAAGCACCAACTAGCCCTATTAGTAAACCCTAATAGCACTTAGCTCCTATTTAAAGTAGTTCTTGTCCTTATTAACCTGTTCTTCAAAAGTTATTCTTTTGAAGTACAAATGTCAATCAAACCTTAGAAGCCCTAATCCTTCTTTGAAATACTAAATATTTCTTAAACAACATGTTCTTCAAAAGTTATTCTTTTGAAGTATAATATAAATAATCATCAACCATGTTCTATAGAACTTAAAATTGACAATTGTTCTTTACATATTATTCCATCACTATTCTTTATGTGTATGATTGTTATGATGTCTTATATCACTTGATTATGATGTTAATATAACCAACCTTAATAAGAACCTTGTTTGAGAACCATTCTAAAAAGTGCAACCAACCCTAAAGAAATATTTACAACTTATCAAACCTAAATCATCGAGGTTAGGTTACGCTCAGGACGATTGCATCTCATACTATGCATTATAGCATCTTTGCCATTTCTTTAAACATTGTCCTTACCGGACGATGATGGTATTTCAGCATTTGGACTTATCACATATCGAAGCTTTTGCCTGCATAATCTTGCAGTCAAGAAAGGCAAGTTCATCGCTTGCTCATGTCATTTGATTATTTTTATCAAACTATATGCAAAGTACTATACTTATCACTCATGCATTGAAAAGCAAAGTATTATTTTACAATTATGAATATGACTATGTGGTGGGCAATGGAACCATGGTATGTGTTGATATGGTGGAGGTTCCATTGCAATGGGTTATATCACCCTAGGATTAATTACCAATGCCGTCCAGTGATTCTAGCGCCGTACATATCGCGTTGACCATAAGATCTATAATGGCTCTGGGGAAGTCAGCTGTATCTTTTCCCTTCTGCACGCCAACGGATTGGTAGAGCCGGCGGGGTGTTGGAGGCACTGCCGTAGGTTGGGATGGCCTTTTAAATCCCCATCCATTAGTGATGATGGCTCTACGATCTATGAAGGATTGTCCAAAGTGCACCATGAGTAAAGCCGTATTATCGGGGGAAGTCTACTGGAGGTGTACGGGTGGACAAAAGGGTGGGTTTGCAGTCGCGGAGAAGGCAGTGATTGGCTTGGACCTTACACCTGGCCCCACACCAAGGAAGTGTGGACGGGAACGATCACCCGGTTGGTATCAAGGATAAGTTCTCTTATGGGAAAAGTAACGCACCTCTGCAGAGGATACCGAATTGTGATCGCCACTCCCTCGTTCCGGAAGGGAATCTGCGAACGCGCGAGAAAGGAACTCCACGAAGTTCTGGTCAACCTGTGAAGACTGACGGGCATAGTTTTCAGAATAAAATAAACCTTTTGAAGAAATGTTTATGAAAACTTGCATTGGCCTATGACTTTCTGGTCTATGGCTGTAGCTAGTGCATGATACACATATTTCCTAATATGAACTTGCTGAGTACGCTCGTACTCATTCTATCTCGTTTGAACCCCCTTCTTAGAGCAATGCACCAAAGGAGAAACTACTGTGGAACTCGAAGACAAAGGAGTCAACTGCAACAAGATGAAGAATCCAACCAAAGAAGTCAATGGAGTCAACTTCTGCATCAGTTATAATGGAAACCTAGACTAGTAATAGAAGGGAATCTTTCCCTAATCCTAGCACCTAAGTAGCTAGATTTCTATAGCAAGCCAAGTAGCTCTTGAACTTGAGTTAGCAATAAGATAGACTACGAGTCGTTCTTCTGGAGCTTTATTTGAAGTTTTACCTCACTGTAAAGTAGGAGGCTGTATGGATCTTATGTAAACAGTTCGTGTGTACTTCTATAGACATACCTTGGACTCGCATATGTTTCTGTTGTACCACTCTGAGAGATGTAATATGAGTGGAACGGTGTTTCACTTGTGTTATGTCAATGACTTGTGTACTACACCATGCAGTGGTACGCTGGGTCATCACAGATTCGTCAGCTGGAGGATGACGATGGAGGCATCGATATTCAGGGAGGAGACGCCTTTCTGAGCGATGACGACGACTTTGAGGAGGACGAGAACACCGAGGAGGAGGACTACGAGTTCCTGGAGGCAGGACCCGACGACTACGTCCCGATCGATATCGATGATGAGGAGTAGTTGCACTAGTTCACTTATAGTAGGTGTGAGTTGTATCCCGTCCTTTGTATCGTAGCATGAGAATGGTTCTTAAAACCATTGGAGTATGTGTGTAGTTTGTACTATGTGTTCCATGAATGAATGAATGTTATGTTTGTCATGAAAAGATTACAAGTTTTTCAAATGTTTTTCAACTTAACCAAAATGAACCATAGAATGTTCCCTCTTATCTCATAATCTGCTACATCTTCAGATGGCCCCTCCGAATCACACCAACGACGCGATGCTGCAACTTCTGCAAACCCTGCTTGCCGACCGGGAAACTGAAAGAGCCGAGCGCCAAGCCAACCTCATCGCCTTGCAGAACATCGCCAACCAAGGCCATGGAAATCATGACCACCCCGGATCCAAGCTCAAGAACTTCCAAAACACCAACCCTCCGGTGTTTAGCAAGACCGAGGAGCCCCTCGACGCTGACGATTGGCTCCAGACTATGGAGAACAATCTGGAAGTAGCTGGAGTAGAAGCCAACGAGAAGGTGTTGTTCGCCACTCACTATCTCGCTGGACCGGCTCGCGCTTGGTGGACAAGCACCCGTGCCATGAACGGAGGTCAATTCATGACTTGGGAGGATTTCAAACTCAAGTTCAGCAAGTACCATGTACCCCCGGGTCTTATCAAGAAGATGAGGGATGAATTCCGTGAGCTGAAACAAGGTCGCATGATGGTGGTTGAATACCGCGATAAGTTTCTCACCTTGTCAAGGTATGCCCCTGATGAGACTGACACCGTTGAGAAGAGGAAGGAGAGATTCCTGAACGGGCTGCATGATGAGATGCAGACTGTCCTCGTCAACATCCCCTTCGCCGACCTCGAAGCCCTTGTTGACTCCGCCATCCAGATGGAGGGCAAGTTAAACCAAGCAAATGAGAACCGCAAGCGCCGCATGGCAAGTCAGAGTGGATCAAGCCACCCCCAGAAGTTTCGCCCTAGCTCAAGCGGAGGTTTCCCTCCGAGAAACAACAAACCCCCGATGTGTAATATCCCAGGTTTAGAGGCTACAAAATGAGAGAACACCAAAGTGTGCATTGCATTCATGCATAGAAAATCCGGGGAATTTTCGCGCTTCAAATAAAATTTACCACAGTAACTGAAGTTTCACTTGACTTGCTGGAATTGAAGTAGATCATCAAGTCAAGTGCTATAAACTTCACTGTGATCTTTGTTAAAACCTTGTTTTGGGTAGAGATGATTTGATCTATGGATTAGACCAAATGGAATTATATTTACAACAACACATTCTTTAAGAATCAAACCCTAACTTATTAACACTTGAAAGTTAGCAACTACCTTTGTGTGTAATTTAATTCACTTATAAATAAGTTAAACCACAGGGTGTAAAGTGCATAAAAGCCACACATTCTCATTTAAATCATAACTTATTAAGTACATGGAATATCATAAAAATAAATCCATTTACATTACGAATTATAGTTCAAACTATTTGAATAAAATTAACTATGAGTACTTTGAAACTCATATGATCATGCCTTGGTGAAATCAAACCCAACTATCCAAAATTGAGGAATAACCTTTAACCTAAACCTTTTTACCAATATTATAATGTCAAACCAATCAAAGATGGTATGATGACGCATCCACAATAATAAAACCATCCACATGATATTTAGTAGCAAATGCCACTTGGCTATTCAAAAATAAATCATATGAGAGGATAATGATCTTGCCACATAGGATGAAAATATCTACATGACTTGCATCCCAAGCTTTGCCACCTCATGCTCAAAGGATTGCTATGGATGAGGGCATGACAACCAAGCACCTTACTCATCTAACCAACATAAGAGTCACCACCTATGTGTCATGATATTAGAGCTTGCCCAAGCCTATAAATAGAGCCACACCCTTCATCCCTTTACTCATCTTGTAGCATACATGGGAACAAACACATAGAGCCACTCCATATGAATTAGCTAAGATCAAGATGAAGAAGCTAGGAGGTGGAGGCATACCACAAGATGCAGGTTTATCAGATTTCCTGAAGAACAAGCTTCAGAAGATACCAAGGTAGAATTCCTAGGCAAACCATATATTTAGAGGATCATATCATCATCTCCTGAGTAGAACCTTAGGTTATTAAAAGACATTGAAAGTGAGTGAGGTTATAGATGCTAACCATATCCATATCTACCCTAGAGAATATTAGAGTAGTATTAAATTCTACTTGTTCAAACCAACCATTAATCTTGGAGGTGAGAGCCATGTTCCATTAGTGAAACATAACCCAAGCTTATGCCCATATCCTAATTCTAGTTGTGTATCATATTGGTGATCACTACTTAAACCCTAAACTACATTTGAATTCCAACCCATGGATTAACTTGGATTATAATTAGAACCCTGCCATACCTCATGCCTATTTATACTTCAATTTAGTGAAGCTTATGCAAAACCCTAAACCTTTCACATAGAATTCACTCCACATAAAATAATATGTCCCAACTTGTGCATCATGGATCACAAGTATAAACTAAGCCATATGTACTTAGGACTAAATATCATTTGGTGAGTTGAGTGAAACCAATATCCAAATCACCTTCTTAAATCTTAAGAACTATCATTCACATAAAATCATGAACCAATTCCATTTCCTTTACCATTTGTTAAACCCTATCCATAATTGAATTATATGTGAATGATCACTATGGTTAAGCACTAGAAAAATAAACTGTGTTCACCATGCACATGTTCTAAATTTCAAACCAATTAAAATAGGTTTGGTTTCTAAATAAAAATAAATTGAGACAAACCCATAAGCCATATCTATTTTCAAATGCACCTCACTAAAACACAAAACTAATAAAAGATTAAATATTTGTTTTAAAATAAAACAATGCAGTAACCACTATTATCAAGTGATATGGAAATTCAAATGTTTTAGAACTTGCAAAAACAAAACAGAATACAAATTTGAATTCAACTACCAAATTCAAAACAGAAAATAAAAACAGAAAATAGAAAAGAGAGAAAAAGAGAGAAAGCTCACCTGGCCGCGCAGCCCAGTAGCAGCCCAGGACCAGCACCACCTCTACAACCCAAAGAACAGCCCAAAGAAAGGACCAGGAGCAGCCCAGCCCAAGCCAAATACCGATTCGGTGGCTTTAAAAATCGTGCGAGAATAAAACACGTCGTCGTCCTCGTCTCCGTGCACGACAGCGCTGCAACGCGATGGGCCACGACGTCCTCGTCGATAAGCTTGCCCGGACGTCGCCAGACCTCTCAGAACCGCGCCCAACTCGATTCACGTCCGAGCTTATCCGCGGACGAGAACATCCTTGCCAGCTAGAAGCTTCCAGAGACCGCCACCTCTCCACCATTGCCGTCGTCGTGTCGAGGCCTCAGAGCTTCCCTTGGCCTATAAATAGGTGGAGGGTATCGCCGTGCACGCCTTGCTCGCCTCCGCCACTTCAAATCTTCTCAGACGCTCCCTATATCCCAAATTCGTCCACTCTCTGTCGCCGGAGTCGAAGACGAAGCCGACGGAGGAGGCCACCCCAGCCTCTGGCGCGTGGTCCAGGAGGAGCGCCTGGACTCAAGGAGCATCTGGGAGGAGCCCAGCATCCAGAGGAGTCGTGTGGAGGATCAATCTCGGCGTTCCCTTCTGCAGCACATCGCCGGGAAATCTCCAATCGCCGTCGTCTCCGTCGACCATCGCCGGAGCCGACCACGCCATCATGTTCAGGGTGAGCATACGCCTCTGTAGAGCTAGATCTCGCATCCTAGAACCTCTTGTAGCCACTGATTCGAATCTCGCCGGAGTAGCACCGCCGCGGGACATGTTTTCCGACATGGTTCCGGTGATCCCCTCGCAAAACCATCACCACCATTCGCTTTGTCTCGTTGTACTCGTTCGATAGAGCCTAGCCTCGCATCTCGGGAGCCCGTAAATCGGCGGCGCCACCAGCCTATCGACCGCCGGCGTTTAACCGCCGGTGAGGTCAAAGGTCCTGGTCAACTTTGACCGGTCCTTGCTTGCGTGGCAGCCGACGTGGAGACAAGCCCCACCAGTCAGTGTCTAGGGCCAGATCTGTCTCGGTACATTTAGCATTTGTTGTTTAATTTAAAAACCAGTAAATTGCTGAAACTTTGTAAAACCATATAAAATTCATTTCAACTCAGAAAAATATGAATAATATATCAAAATGCTCACAAAAATCAACTCTATTCAAATAAAATATAAAACAAAAATGTGTGACAAAATAAAAATCCATTTATTTTTAACTTTATTAATTATGCCTTTTCAATTGTTTTGAATTCAATTTGAATTCAATAAGTTGTGAAGTTTCAAAAATTAAATATTAACTATTCAGTAACTAAATAAAATATTAAGAATAGTTTTCTTTATCATAATTGCATCCACTTAAATATTAGTGATAATTCATAAACCCTAATTTGCAAATCACTATTTCTCATTTTCTTAAATAATAATCAAACAAGAGAATACTATGAACTAATATCATTTTGGTAATTCAAAACTTGTTTACTTGAACATCTTTAGTTAACAAGTTATATATTTTAAAACCTAATAACAATTGTTAAAACCTAGTTTTGAATTAAACCTAAATAGGAGTTACCCTAATTATTAATTCTTGTGAAAATTAATAAAATGCTAAAACCATTATTAATTTGTTTCAAAATAATTAGTGACCACATCTATATTGTCAATTATCATTTTAAGAGTTGTACCATAATTTAGAAACCCTAGTTCTAATATAAGTAAGACCTTGAACCCATTATTTTATGTGATCATGTCAAAATGTTTTAAACCCTAAAACCCTAGTTGTTTATCACATGTGACCATGTGAATTTCACCTTACCTAGAGAATCATATTATGTGACCAACAAATACAAGTCATGATCCACTAGTATAAAACCAAGTCACATGAGATTATCATTCCATGTTTCTATTTCAATTTAAAACCTATATGATTCACTAGTATCACCTAGGTATAAACCCTAACCTGTTAATTGGATTAGTACCATTGATCACCATTCCTATATACCATACCATCAAGATCAACCTCAATCATTAAACCCTAGTAGAACCATAATGATAAACCCTAGTATCAACTTTGTGTATCAAATCACATCACATGTTCCTATCCAACTAAACCTTACTTAGGAAATGATAAACCACTTAGCTTAGAAACTATTAGAGATTATTTGGTAAAGCAAATATGAAGTCATAGTAAACCCTAACTCATAGCAACACCTTGATAACCATCCTTTGATATGATGCTTAGGAGAAACCATAGTAATAAACCTACTAATACTTGCTACATGTAGATCACTTCTACTTAAGCACCAACCAGCCCTATTAGTAAACCCTAATAGCACTTAGCTCCTATTTATAATAGTTCTTGTTCTTATTTTAACCTGTTCTTCAAAAGTTATTCTTTTGAAGTACAAATGTCAATCAAACCTTAGAAGCCCTAATCCTTCTTTGAAATACTTATTATCACTTAAACAACATGTTCTTCCAAAGTTATTGTCTTGAAGTATAATACAAGTAATCATCAACCATGTCCTGTAGAACTAAAAATTGACAACTGTTCTTCACATATTATTCCACCACTATTCTTTATGTGTATGATTGTTATGATGTCTTATATCATTTGATTATGATGCTAATATAACCAAACCCTAATAAGAACCTTGATTGAGAACCATTCTAAAAGTGCAACCAACCCTAAAGAAATCTTTACAACTCATACATCCTAAATCTTCGAGGTTAGGTTACGCTCGGGACGATTGCATCTCATACTATGCATTATAGCATTTTTGCCAGTTCTTTAAACATTGTCCTTACCGGACAATGATGGTATTTCAGAATTTGGAGTTATCACGTATCGAAGCTTTTGCCTGCATAATCTTGCAGTCAAGAAAGGCAAGTTCATCGCTTGCTCATGTCATTTGATTATTTTTATCAAACTATATGCAAAGTACTATACTTATCACTCATGCATTGAAAAGCAAATATTATTTTACAATTATGAATATGACTATGTGGTGGGCAATGGAACCATGGTAGGTGTTGATATGGTGGAGGTTCCATTGCAATGGGTTATATCACCCTAGGATTAATTACCAATGCCGTCCAGTGATTCTAGCGCCGTACAAATCGCGTTGACCATGAGATCTATAATGGCTCTGGAGAAGCCAGTCGTATCTTTTCCCTTCTGCACGCCAACGGATTGGTAGAGCCGGCGGGGTGTTGGAGGCACTGCCGTAGGTTGGGATGGCCTTTAAATCCCCATCCATTAGTGATGATGGCTCTACGATCTATGAAGGATTGTCCAAAGTACACCATGAGTAAAGCCGTATTATCGGGGGAAGTCTACTGGAGGTGTGCGGGTGGACAAAAGGGTGGGTTTGCAGTCGCGGAGAAGGCGGTGTGGGCTTGGATCTTTATACCTGGTCTCACACCAAAGGAAGTGTGAACGGGGGCAAGTCCCTGCGGATGGCAAAAAGGGTGAGATCTCTTGTGGGAAAAGTAACGCACCTCTGCAGAGTGTATCAAATTGTGGCTGTCACTCCCTGTTCCGGGAAGGAACTGCGAACGCGCAGAAAGGAACTCCACGAAGTTCTGGTCAACCTCTGAAGACTGACGGGCATAGTTTTCAGAATAAAATAAACCTTTTGAAGAAATGTTTATAAAAACTCGCATTTGCCTATGACTTTCTGGTCTATGGCTGTAGCTAGTGCATGATACACATATTTCCTAATATGAACTTGCTGAGTACGCTCGTACTCATTCTATCTCGTTTGAACCCCCTTCTTAGAGCAATGCACCGAAGGAGAAACTACCGTGGAACTCGAATACAAAGGAGTCAACTGCAACAAGATGAAGAATTCAATCAAAGAAGCCAATGGAGTCAACTTCTGCATCAACTATAATGGAAACCTAGAATAGTAATAGAAGGGAACCTTTCCCTAATCCTAGCACCTAAGTAGCTAGAATTCTATAGCAAGCCAATTAGCTCTTAAACTTGAGTTAGCAATAAGATAGACTACGAGTCGTTCTTCTGGAGCTTTATTTGAAGTTTTACCTCACTGTAAAGTAGGAGGTTGTGTTGATCTTATGTAAACAGCTCGTGTGTACTTCTATAGACATACCTTGGACTCGCATATGTTTCTGTTGTACCACTCTGAGAGATGTAATATGGGTGGAACGGTGTTTCACTTGTGTTATGTCAACGACTTGTGTACTACACCATGCAGTGGTACGCTGGGTCATCACAGCTGGTATCAGAGCAAATGCTTTGACCTTAGGATTAAAACCCTTTAAAGGGGACCTATAGGTTTGGTAGTGTCTATAGGAAGTTGTCTTAGCCAAACCAACTATTCTTTTGACTTGAGATGGGTATTCACTTGAGAATAATCCTGACACACTTGAGTCAATATTTCTTATCTATTTTCTTAAGTGAAGTTAGTTAGTTATCTTGCTTCATTCCAAATAATTAGAACACCATTGAAGCTTAAGATAATTGGGTGGTAGTAGACCACAGTTGGTATACAATACATGGTAGTCCAAAGAAAGGATACAACCATAAGGAAGATATCCTATTGGAAGAAGTATACCAATATAAGTATTGTTAAGTAAGAGTCATTAAAAAAAACACTAAGATGAATGATGTTAAGTGAGGAATATAAGATATATAAGGTAATATATGTCTATGATGAGTCAATCATAGGAGGTAAGGAAGAGTGATAAGAGTTATACAACTCTACATTTCATGGTAAAGTTGGTAATCATATCTGATTCACTTGAGAGTCATGATGTGAGGGAGTAGAACATCATAAGTAAGTTAACAGAAGTATGATGAGGAGTAGGATTTAAGGAATAGTTCGAAAGCTTAGGCCTTAAAATCCTAATAACTGTACCAAGTATGTTAGAACCATAGTTCTTAATTTAAAGAAGGCTTATTTAGAGCATATCACATAGAGAAATCCTAGAGTTATATGTGGTATATTCTAAACAATCATGTGTTTAGAATAGACATGTTAGAACTAATTGTATTATAAGAAGTAGTCCTCAATAGCACATATATATGGTATACTACTTTGTTAGTATTTCCAAAGAAAACTAGGTTAACTCCAACTATCCCAGGCCATTTTGTTTCAAGTTTGTCTCATTGCAAATGTGCAATTAAGATAAATGTTGAGACCACTAGTAGAAATTCACGTATTCGTGCTAAGTATCACGACCTAAACCTATCTTATGTGGTGTTATATACTACACATCTGAACCTGAGGTTTAGGGATGTCTTACCCAACTTTTATATTCAGGCATAGAAGGATGTGTATTATAAACACAAAGCTGAATCTTCTTGGATTTTATTGGATTTTCATTGATTGACTAGATCCATACATGAAGTTTGACTTTGATATGCAAATGCATGTTGCAATATCAAGCTCTTACTTGATGTTATAGGTCTAGAGGGTAAAGGTATTCGTGTGAGGAAGTGACGAATTCTGAAGATGTTGAAGACAAGATGAAGGTTCACTAGAAGAAGGAAGTAAAGTTGTGGGAAGTAATCACAACAATCTAAAGTAAGGACCAATCAAAACTCACTTTTATCCTTAATCAAGGAGTACTTCAACATGGAAGTACCATAGAAGGGAGAAAATAGTGAATATGGAGCAGTAGAAGTGGAGCCATATTCATTATGAAAGAAGGGAATGCAAGTGAAGTCACTTACAATACTATTTTCATAGTGTCAACAAGTGGTTTTCTTGCAAAACAAACCCTAGAAGGAGGAAAATAGACAAGTGAAGTCGCAGCTGACCGCAGCTGAGATAGGATAAGCATGAAGAGAAAGAATGTAAAGTAAGGTATATCTTAACTAAAACTATGTAAGTAGCCACAGCTGGTAAGTAGATATTGACTAGAACCATAAAATAGCCACAACTGGTATCCAATAAGCCACATCTGGTACTAGGTAGTCTGCAGCTGGTACCAGATAGCCCACAGCCTGAACATTTCTTTACCCTAAAAGAAAGGGGGATTCCACAGCTAGTATTTCACAGCTGGTATCTCGTGGTTGGTAAATATTTAGTCGGAGGATTCATAATGGATACCCACAACTGTGTGGATATACCACAAAGAATTCTTCATGAGACTCTAGAAAAGTGTAAACCTAAACCAGACTTAAACCAACTACCTAACCTTGGAGTTTAATGATTAGAAGAAAGGAAGTTTGAAGATCATTAGTAAACTCCAAGGGGGAGAGGAAGGCTGAAGGAGAAGTATTAAGTTATGGTTTGTAGCATGATAGACGGAGAAAAAGGTCTAAACTGAGAAAAAAATACGATCTTATTTTTATAAGGTTATTGGGAAGTACCCATATAAAAGTACTCTCAGGAGGATGTCAGACCAGAAGCCAAGGTTCATATCTCGAGGAAGTAAGGGTTAGACCTTAACTTGAGTGGGTAATTGTAATTACTCGAAACCAAGAGAACTTAAGTAAGTCTTCGATAATGAAGTTGGAGGAAGAAGATATCGGAGTACAATCAAAGCCTAAGAAGATACTATGCGAAGGAGTTTGACCATACCAAAACTAATGGTTATTAGAAAGATTCCTTTCATGGAACCTAAAGAAACCAAAAGGAAGATAACTAGTATAAACTAGAAGCCATGATGGGATGGACTAAATGAGTCTAATCCATTCGTAGGACTAAACAACCAGGACCATGCATATTGTAAACACCTTACGAAGTACCATTACTTTCGTTATGGTAGTAAGGGAAAACAATACCCTGCTTTAAATGAATCTTTTAGAATTAAGGTTTGAGTATCGCAGCTGGTAAATCGTAGTGTCATATTACACCGCAGCTGGATTACCGCAGCTGGTAGAACCAAGCTTTGAGTACCCAAATAGGAAGATGTCACCACAGCTATTAGTAAAGTCCATTAACACCATAAGATGTCTTAATCCAAGAATCTTTGGATAGTAAGCCTATAAGCTTAGAGTATTGGAAGAAATCATAGAATAGAAGAAAGTATCAGTGCCAGATATCAGAAGACTCCAGGAAGGATCTGGACAAGGGATATATTCCACTATATCTAGTGTGATCACCATGGAGTTGAAGGATGGTGATCTGTTCAAGACATTTCAACATTCCGAAAAATGAGAGTGTTCGAACTTCGGGACGAAGTTCAGTTTAAGGGGGAGAGGCTGTAATATCCCAGGTTTAGAGGCTACAAAATGAGAGAACACCAAAGTGTGCATTGCATTCATGCATAGAAAATCCGGGGAATTTTCGCGCTTCAAATAAAATTTACCACGATGGCGAAGTTTCACTTGACTTGCTGGAATTGAAGTAGATCATCAAGTCAAGCGCTATAAACTTCACTGTGATCTTTGTTAAAACCTTGTTTTGGGTAGAGATGATTTGATCTATGGATTAGACCAAATGGAATTATATTTACAACAACACATTCTTTAAGAATCAAACCCTAACTTATTAACACTTGAAAGTTAGCAACTACCTTTGTGTGTAATTTAATTCACTTATAAATAAGTTAAACCACAGGGTGTAAAGTGCATAAAAGCCACACATTCTCAGTACATGGAATATCATAAAAATAAATCCATTTACATTACGAATTATAGTTCAAACTATTTGAATAAAATTAACTATGAGTACTTTGAAACTCATATGATCATGCCTTGGTGAAATCAAACCCAACTATCCAAAATTGAGGAATAACCTTTAACCTAAACCTTTTTACCAATATTATAATGTCAAACCAATCAAAGATGGTATGATGACGCATCCACAATAATAAAACCATCCACATGATATTTAGTAGCAAATGCCACTTGGCTATTCAAAAATAAATCATATGAGAGGATAATGATCTTGCCACATAGGATGAAAATATCTACATGACTTGCATCCCAAGCTTTGCCACCTCATGCTGAAAGGATTGCTATGGATGAGGGCATGACAACCAAGCACCTTACTCATCTAACCAACATAAGAGTCACCACCTATGTGTCATGATATTAGAGCTTGCCCAAGCCTATAAATAGAGCCACACCCTTCATCCCTTTACTCATCTTGTAGCATACATGGGAACAAACACATAGAGCCACTCCATATGAATTAGCTAAGATCAAGATGAAGAAGCTAGGAGGTGGAGGCATACCACAAGATGCAGGTTTATCAGATTTCCTGAAGAACAAGCTTCAGAAGATACCAAGGTAGAATTCCTAGGCAAACCATATATTTAGAGGATCATATCATCATCTCCTGAGTAGAACCTTAGGTTATTAAAAGACATTGAAAGTGAGTGAGGTTATAGATGCTAACCATATCCATATCTACCCTAGAGAATATTAGAGTAGTATTAAATTCTACTTGTTCAAACCAACCATTAATCTTGGAGGTGAGAGCCATGTTCCATTAGTGAAACATAACCCAAGCTTATGCCCATATCCTAATTCTAGTTGTGTATCATATTGGTGATCACTACTTAAACCCTAAACTACATTTGAATTCCAACCCATGGATTAACTTGGATTATAATTAGAACCCTGCCATACCTCATGCCTATTTATACTTCAATTTAGTGAAGCTTATGCAAAACCCTAAACCTTTCACATAGAATTCACTCCACATAAAATAATATGTCCCAACTTGTGCATCATGGATCACAAGTATAAACTAAGCCATATGTACTTAGGACTAAATATCATTTGGTGAGTTGAGTGAAACCAATATCCAAATCACCTTCTTAAATCTTAAGAACTATCATTCACATAAAATCATGAACCAATTCCATTTCCTTTACCATTTGTTAAACCCTATCCATAATTGAATTATATGTGAATGATCACTATGGTTAAGCACTAGAAAAATAAACTGTGTTCACCATGCACATGTTCTAAATTTCAAACCAATTAAAATAGGTTTGGTTTCTAAATAAAAATAAATTGAGACAAACCCATAAGCCATATCTATTTTCAAATGCACCTCACTAAAACACAAAACTAATAAAAGATTAAATATTTGTTTTAAAATAAAACAATGCAGTAACCACTATTATCAAGTGATATGGAAATTCAAATGTTTTAGAACTTGCAAAAACAAAACAGAATTCAAATTTGAATTCAACTAACAAATTCAAAACAGAAAATAAAAACAGAAAATAGAAAAGAGAGAAAAAGAGAGAAAGCTCACCTGGCCGCGCAGCCCAGCAGCAGCCCAGGACCAGCACCACCTCTACAACCCAGCAACAGCCCAGCAAAGGACCAGGAGCAGCCCAGCCCAAGCCAAATACCGATTCGGTGGCTTTAAAAATCGTGCGAGAATAAAACACGTCGTCGTCCTCGTCTCCGTGCACGACAGCGCTGCAACGCCAGTAGGCCACGACGTCCTCGTCGATAAGCTTGCCCGGACGTCGCCAGACCTCTCAGAACCGCGCCCAACTCGATTCACGTCCGAGCTTATCCGCGGACGAGAACATCCTTGCCAGCTAGAAGCTTCCAGAGACCGCCACCTCTCCACCATTGCCGTCGTCGTGTCGAGGCCTCAGAGCTTCCCTTGGCCTATAAATAGGTGGAGGGTATCGCCGTGCACGCCTTGCTCGCCTCCGCCACTTCAAATCTTCTCAGACGCTCCCTATATCCCAAATTCGTCCACTCTCTGTCGCCGGAGTCGAAGACGAAGCCGACGGAGGAGGCCACCCCAGCCTCTGGCGCGTGGTCCAGGAGGAGCGCCTGGACTCAAGGAGCATCTGGGAGGAGCCCAGCATCCAGAGGAGTCGTGTGGAGGATCAATCTCGGCGTTCCCTTCTGCAGCACATCGCCGGGAAATCTCCAATCGCCGTCGTCTCCGTCGACCATCGCCGGAGCCGACCACGCCATCATGTTCAGGGTGAGCATACGCCTCTGTAGAGCTAGATCTCGCATCCTAGAACCTCTTGTAGCCACTGATTCGAATCTCGCCGGAGTAGCACCGCCGCGGGACATGTTTTCCGACATGGTTCCGGTGATCCCCTCGCAAAACCATCACCACCATTCGCTTTGTCTCGTTGTACTCGTTCGATAGAGCCTAGCCTCGCATCTCGGGAGCCCGTAAATCGGCGGCGCCACCAGCTACTGACCGCCGGCGTTTAACCGCCGGTGAGGTCAAAGGTCCTGGTCAACTTTGACCGGTCCTTGCTTGCGTGGCAGCCGACGTGGAGACAAGCCCCACCAGTCAGTGTCTAGGGCCAGATCTGTCTCGGTACATTTAGCATTTGTTGTTTAATTTAAAAACCAGTAAATTGCTGAAACTTTGTAAAACCATATAAAATTCATTTCAACTCAGAAAAATATGAATAATATATCAAAATGCTCACAAAAATCAACTCTATTCAAATAAAATATAAAACAAAAATGTGTGACAAAATAAAAATCCATTTATTTTTAACTTTATTAATTATGCCTTTTCAATTGTTTTGAATTCAATTTGAATTCAATAAGTTGTGAAGTTTCAAAAATTAAATATTAACTATTCAGTAACTAAATAAAATATTAAGAATAGTTTTCTTTATCATAATTGCATCCACTTAAATATTAGTGATAATTCATAAACCCTAATTTGCAAATCACTATTTCTCATTTTCTTAAATAATAATCAAACAAGAGAATACTATGAACTAATATCATTTTGGTAATTCAAAACTTGTTTACTTGAACATCTTTAGTTAACAAGTTATATATTTTAAAACCTAATAACAATTGTTAAAACCTAGTTTTGAATTAAACCTAAATAGGAGTTACCCTAATTATTAATTCTTGTGAAAATTAATAAAATGCTAAAACCATTATTAATTTGTTTCAAAATAATTAGTGACCACATCTATATTGTCAATTATCATTTTAAGAGTTGTACCATAATTTAGAAACCCTAGTTCTAATATAAGTAAGACCTTGAACCCATTATTTTATGTGATCATGTCAAAATGTTTTAAACCCTAAAACCCTAGTTGTTTATCACATGTGACCATGTGAATTTCACCTTACCTAGAGAATCATATTATGTGACCAACAAATACAAGTCATGATCCACTAGTATAAAACCAAGTCACATGAGATTATCATTCCATGTTTCTATTTCAATTTAAAACCTATATGATTCACTAGTATCACCTAGGTATAAACCCTAACCTGTTAATTGGATTAGTACCATTGATCACCATTCCTATATACCATACCATCAAGATCAACCTCAATCATTAAACCCTAGTAGAACCATAATGATAAACCCTAGTATCAACTTTGTGTAGCAAATCACATCACATGTTCCTATCCAACTAAACCTTACTTAGGAAATGATAAACCACTTAGCTTAGAAACTATTAGAGATTATTTGGTAAAGCAAATATGAAGTCATAGTAAACCCTAACTCATAGCAACACCTTGATAACCATCCTTTGATATGATGCTTAGGAGAAACCATAGTAATAAACCTACTAATACTTGCTACATGTAGATCACTTCTACTTAAGCACCAACCAGCCCTATTAGTAAACCCTAATAGCACTTAGCTCCTATTTATAATAGTTCTTGTTCTTATTTTAACCTGTTCTTCAAAAGTTATTCTTTTGAAGTACAAATGTCAATCAAACCTTAGAAGCCCTAATCCTTCTTTGAAATACTTATTATCACTTAAACAACATGTTCTTCCAAAGTTATTGTCTTGAAGTATAATACAAGTAATCATCAACCATGTCCTGTAGAACTAAAAATTGACAACTGTTCTTCACATATTATTCCACCACTATTCTTTATGTGTATGATTGTTATGATGTCTTATATCATTTGATTATGATGCTAATATAACCAAACCCTAATAAGAACCTTGATTGAGAACCATTCTAAAAGTGCAACCAACCCTAAAGAAATCTTTACAACTCATACATCCTAAATCTTCGAGGTTAGGTTACGCTCGGGACGATTGCATCTCATACTATGCATTATAGCATTTTTGCCAGTTCTTTAAACATTGTCCTTACCGGACAATGATGGTATTTCAGAATTTGGAGTTATCACGTATCGAAGCTTTTGCCTGCATAATCTTGCAGTCAAGAAAGGCAAGTTCATCGCTTGCTCATGTCATTTGATTATTTTTATCAAACTATATGCAAAGTACTATACTTATCACTCATGCATTGAAAAGCAAATATTATTTTACAATTATGAATATGACTATGTGGTGGGCAATGGAACCATGGTATGTGTTGATATGGTGGAGGTTCCATTGCAATGGGTTATATCACCCTAGGATTAATTACCAATGCCGTCCAGTGATTCTAGCGCCGTACAAATCGCGTTGACCATGAGATCTATAATGGCTCTGGAGAAGCCAGTCGTATCTTTTCCCTTCTGCACGCCAACGGATTGGTAGAGCCGGCGGGGTGTTGGAGGCACTGCCGTAGGTTGGGATGGCCTTTAAATCCCCATCCATTAGTGATGATGGCTCTACGATCTATGAAGGATTGTCCAAAGTACACCATGAGTAAAGCCGTATTATCGGGGGAAGTCTACTGGAGGTGTGCGGGTGGACAAAAGGGTGGGTTTGCAGTCGCGGAGAAGGCGGTGTGGGCTTGGATCTTTATACCTGGCCTCACACCAAAGGAAGTGTGAACGGGGGCAAGTCCCTGCGGATGGCAAAAAGGGTGAGATCTCTTGTGGGAAAAGTAACGCACCTCTGCAGAGTGTATCAAATTGTGGCTGTCACTCCCTGTTCCGGGAAGGGAACTGCGAACGCGGCAGGAAAGGAACTCCACGAAGTTCTGGTCAACCTCTGAAGACTGACGGGCATAGTTTTCAGAATAAAATAAACCTTTTGAAGAAATGTTTATAAAAACTCGCATTTGCCTATGACTTTCTGGTCTATGGCTGTAGCTAGTGCATGATACACATATTTCCTAATATGAACTTGCTGAGTACGCTCGTACTCATTCTATCTCGTTTGAACCCCCTTCTTAGAGCAATGCACCGAAGGAGAAACTACCGTGGAACTCGAAGACAAAGGAGTCAACTGCAACAAGATGAAGAATTCAATCAAAGAAGCCAATGGAGTCAACTTCTGCATCAACTATAATGGAAACCTAGAATAGTAATAGAAGGGAACCTTTCCCTAATCCTAGCACCTAAGTAGCTAGAATTCTATAGCAAGCCAATTAGCTCTTAAACTTGAGTTAGCAATAAGATAGACTACGAGTCGTTCTTCTGGAGCTTTATTTGAAGTTTTACCTCACTGTAAAGTAGGAGGTTGTGTTGATCTTATGTAAACAGCTCGTGTGTACTTCTATAGACATACCTTGGACTCGCATATGTTTCTGTTGTACCACTCTGAGAGATGTAATATGGGTGGAACGGTGTTTCACTTGTGTTATGTCAACGACTTGTGTACTACACCATGCAGTGGTACGCTGGGTCATCACACGATGCAGAACTCTCGCCCCGGTTATCAGAACCGGAGTGGAGGAAACCCCAAGCCGGGAGGCTACAACAACTACAACAACAACAACAACAACTACAACCGCGCTCCACCCCGAGCCCCTAACAACACCAACACCAACACCACCCCCAGAACCGGGAGCAATGCCATTCCCGTTGAGAACAAGCAGGACAAGAGCACTATCACTTGTTATGAGTGTGGTGTAGTGGGACACTACTCCAACGAGTGCCCCAAGCGTCTTGCCAAGCTCGCCGGCAACACCGCTGCCCCTGCTCAGCAGCAACGCCGTGTCTCCACCGGCAAGAAGTTCGCCCCCAACAACCCCAACAACCGCAACGACCGCCTCTACCACATGAACGCCGAAGAAGCCCAGGAAGCACCAGATGTTGTGCTGGGTATGTTTTCTGTCAACCACACCCCTGCTAGAGTGTTGTTTGATTCTGGAGCATCTCATTCCTTTGTCACCGAAGATTTTGCATCAACAAGTAAAATTCAACCCCTCAGTTTGAAGCATGTTATGATAGTTCAAATCCCCGGATCAACCACCAAAGCCAGAAAATTTTGCAAAAATGTGCCTATCAAAATCCATGATGTAGATTTCTTTGCAAATCTAATCATACTTGGAACCAAAGGTTTGGAAGTTGTCCTAGGAATGGACTGGATGTCCAAGCACAATGGATTGATAGACTGCGCCAAGAAAGTCATAACCATGACTAGCAGCACCGGTATCGTAGTTGAGCACGTCTCTGAAAAACTACCCAGAAAATTTACCTGCAACCAAAGTGTATCCAAGCCAACTCTGGATCAAATCAGGGTCGTTTGTCGCTACCCTGATGTGTTTCCAGATGATCTACCCGGTATGCCCCCGGATCGGGATATCGAGTTTATCATCGAGTTAATCCCTGAATCGACCCATCGCCCAGAGAGCCTACAGCATGAACGCAACCGAGCTTGTGGAGCTGAAGAAGCAAATAGATGACATGTTAGCCAAAGGTCTGATTAGACCAAGTGCATCCCCCTGGAGATCCCCCGTCTTGTGTGTCGACAAGAAGGATGGTGCAAATCGTTTATGCACGGACTATCGTAAGCTTAACGATGTCACCATCAAAAACAAATACCCCCTACCCAAGATCGAAGATTTGTTTGACCAACTCACCGGATCCCGAGTTTTCTCCAAAATTGATCTTAGAACTGGATACCACCAACTGAAGATCCGAGCCACCGACATTCCAAAAACTGCCTTTACCACCAGATATGGGTTGTATGAGTACAACGTCATGTCATTTGGATTGACCAATGCCCCCGCTTATTTCATGAATCTCATGAATAAGATCTTCATGAACTTTTTGGACAAGTTTGTCGTTGTGTTCATCGACGACATCCTCGTCTACTCCAAGTCCGAAGAGGAACATGAACAGCATTTGGAGATTGTTCTAGAAACCCTTAGACAGCACAAGTTGTATGCCAAGTTTAGCAAGTGCGAGTTTTGGCTGGAAGAAGTTGGATTCCTCGGACACATCTTGTCTGCAGGAGGAATTGCCGTAGATCCCGCCAAAATCAAAACTGTTATGGAATGGCAAGCCCCAACCACACAAACCGAGGTCCGCGCTTTTCTTGGATTAGCCGGATATTACCGCAGATTTGTAGAAGGTTTCTCGAGCATCGCTCGACCAATGACCCAACTGCTGAAAAAGGACCGAAAGTTTGAGTGGACCGACAAATGTGAAGAGAGCTTTCAGCAGCTCAAGAGTAGACTGACAACAGCCCCAATCCTGATCATGCCAGATATCGCAAAGCCCTTTGACGTATATTGCGACGCCTCCAAGACTGGACTTGGATGCGTGCTTATGCAAGAAGGCAAGGTTGTATCCTACCTTTCAAGACAACTCAAGCAACATGAACTGAATTACCCAACCCATGACCTCGAGCTTGCAGCCGTGGTCTTAGCCCTGAAAGTTTGGCGTCATTACCTCATGGGTAATCGATGCGAGATCTACTCCGACCACAAAAGCCTCAAATATATTTTCACCCAGAAAGAGTTGAACATGAGACAACGCCGATGGATCGAATTGATCAAGGATTACGACATGGAGATTCACTACCACCCCGGCAAGGCCAATGTGGTAGCGGATGCTTTGAGTCGACTGTCGTGCCAGTTGAACTCCATGCTCGCAACCGAACAGCCCAGTTTGCACCAAGAGTTTGAACAGTTCAGAGTTGAACTTGTTAGTGAAGGATTCCTAGCCAGCATAGAACTGCAACCCACCTTGGTTGGTCAGATCAAGGAAGCCCAGAAGGACAACGCTAGCATTGACGGAATCAAGAAACAGATAGCCGAAGGGAAAGCCCCCGGATTCACCGTAGACGAAGCCGGAGTGCTTTGGTACAAAGAACGTCTCTGCGTACCATCGGACTCTGACTTGAAACAAGTCATTCTGCAAGAAGCCCATGACACCCTTTATTCAATCCACCCCGGAGGTACCAAGATGTACCAGGACCTGAAAGAACAATTTTGGTGGCACGGAATGAAGAGAGAGATCGGTAGCTATATCGCTAAGTGTGACATCTGTCAGAGAGTCAAGGCAGAACACCAACGACCCGTCGGACTGTTGCAACCCCTTCAGATTCCGGAATGGAAATGGGACTCCGTAGGAATGGACTTTATCACCGGACTGCCCAAATCCAGCAAAGGCAATGATTCCATATGGGTAGTGGTCGATAGATTGACCAAAGTCGCCCATTTCATCGCCGTCAAAACCACCTATCAAGGCCCCAAGTTAGCCGAACTTTACATCTCCAGAATAGTCGCTCTGCACGGAACCCCCAAATCGATAGTGTCAGATAGAGGATCACAGTTCACCTCAAGGTTCTGGCAGAAAGTGCATGAAGGACTAGGCACTCGCCTAAATTTCAGCACCGCCTATCACCCTCAGACCGACGGACAGACTGAGAGAGTAAACCAGATACTGGAAGACATGCTTAGAGCATGCGTACTAGAATACGGATCCAAGTGGGAAGACTGCCTACCTTACGCAGAATTCTCTTACAACAATAGTTACCAAGCCAGCCTACAGATGGCCCCCTTTGAAGCCTTGTACGGAAGGAAGTGCCGTACCCCCCTGAACTGGTCAGAAGTCGGAGAAAGCCAAGTTTTCGGCCCAGATGTTCTTCGTGAAGCCGAAGAGAAAGTCCACAAGATCCGCGAGTACCTCAAGACTGCGCAATCCAGACAGAAGAGCTACGCCGACAAGAGACGTCGGGAGATGACCTTTGAGATCGGAGACTTCGTCTATCTCAAGGTATCCCCCTTGAAAGGGATGCAAAGGTTTCAGCTGAAAGGAAAGCTTGCACCTTGCTATGTAGTACCTTTCCAAGTCCTCAGCCGCCGAGGTGAAGTATCTTATCAACTGGAGTTGCCTGAAGAAATGTCGGCTGTGCACGACGTTTTTCACATCTCACTTCTCCGGAAATGCCTTGAAGTCCCGGAGAAGACCGAAGTGTTCAAGAACATCGATCACAGATCGGTAGATATCAACAAGGATCTGACTTACCGCGAAGTGCCGATTCGCATATTGGAAGAAGCTTACCGAACCACCCGCAACCGAAGCATCAAGTTTCTGAAGATCCAATGGAGCAATCATACCGAGGATGAAGCCTCATGGGAACGCGAAGACTTCATGAAGAAGGAGTACCCAGATCTCTTTAGTACCTAACTTTCTTTTCGATCTCGGGACGAGATCTTTTGTAAGGGGGAAGGGTTTGTAACACCCCAATTTTCAATAAAAAGAAAGTTAGAGAAATCCAGAAACCAAAATTTCAAACCAACAAAAACTTTTCTTTTTGCATATAGTACCATGCATAGGACTTGTGCATTTGAGTGATATGCCATGATGATTGCTTTTACTTGTATTGGATATGCTCTAAATACCCTAGTGTGATCATGGGAAGATCACCAACCAAATAAACCAAAGAGGAAGAAATTCCATAAAAGGCAAAACCCTAAAAACCCCCACATATGCCCTATGGCATTTTTATAAATCTTGACCCTAGACCTATTTGGTCTTCACCATTAGTTGAATAATGTTACTAAACACTTATTACAACTTTTGGAACCAAGGTTGCACAATTCAAATGAAATTCAAACACAATTCCCACTCACATGAGATAATGGCCAAATCTGCCAAATTTAGTCTGGTCACCACTTTGAGCCCCTGCAAATCAATTTTCCCAAACCAATTCTTGCTAACTCTTTGCACCATTTCAAAGACAACATCAAGGTGAACAACTTTGATGAAGATCACCCTGCCAAATTCATCTTGGATCAATAGCTATGCTCATCCAAAGTTGCAACATTTTAACAAGTGCAACAATCTCCACTTAGCCATTTTGGCCAATTCTTGAATTCAAACTTTTCCACCACCACCTCAAATCACCTCTGGTCTTTTACAACTAATAGCAACACTCACATTTCAAAAACTTTCACCTTTTAAATTATTTCAAATTTGGACAATTTTGTAATTTCCAAAATTGCACACTATTTAGACACTATTTGCTATAGTGATCTACACATCTAATCTACATCAAACCTAGCCCATTTGGTCCCCTGGTTCCCTCTAACCATCAAGGACACATAGTGGAGCTAAGGAGGAGGGGGTAGCTCACATGTGCATGGCATGCCGGCCATGGCACCACCATGCCGCACCACCTCCTCTCTCCTTCATCGCCACCCCTGCCCACCTTGCCAAACAACGCCACCGCATCCTACCAAGCATGCTAGGGCAAGCCACGGTCGAGGAGAAGCTCGACACTGGCCGGAACGCACGCGCCCGGCACGGCGACGCCATGCCGTGGACGTCGCACAAGCGCGCGCCCTGGACACGCGCCGCGCCACTACCTCGAGCACGCCCTGGCCCCGCTTGCAACGCGTTGAGCACCGCAGTGACACCGCGACGCCGCCAGACACGCGCCCAACCCAGACCCGTGACCGCCGGCGCCGGAGACGACAACCTGTTCCCGTACGCGCCGCGGCCGTCGTGGAAGCAACGCGACCCAACCGAGCCTCCCCCGACCAAGCTGTCGCTGCCGTTAGACTCGCCTGGACACACAGAGCACTGCCGCCACCTCGCCTAACTCGCTAGCTCGCCGGAGACGCCGCGAGCATGTCGACCACCACACTGCCCCGCAACCCTTGCTCAATCCTATAAATAGAGCGTTCCCTGGAAGCAACTGAGCACACCACCTCACTCCCCACCCTTCACCACTTCGCCTCGCACCGTTAGCCACCTCGATCGTCGCCGGAGCAAGGCCAATTGCAAGATCGGAGCCGCGGAAGCCCTGGAGAAATCGCCATTGATCCAGGCCGCCTCGAGCTCCGCCACTGCTACCAGCTGCTTCGCCGTCGTCCACATCTACCTCGCGCACACTGCCATACCTTGCTGGAGCCGCGGTGAGCTCTCCGACCCCCTACCCTCGCCGCCTACCTCCCTGCCTCTCGCCGGAGAAGACGACGCACCAGCGCCGTCCGATCCCCTTCTAATCCTACGCCCCACATTAAAACGTACCGATTCGGGTTAGATGAGCCGCTGACAGGCGGACCCCACCCTGTCAGGCAGCCCGCGCGTCCGTGGACCGTGGTGGGCTGGCTCGGGCCGTTTTCAAATCGTTTGGCCCAACTAGTTTTCCCGCTGGCCTGTTAATTTCAAAACCAGTTTAATTAATTACAAATCCATTTGAATACTGCCTCCATTTTGAAATTCAACCATTTCAAATTGGCTAAACCAAATTTAGTGAATGTTATATTGTTAGAAAGCCACTGAAATTATCTACAGCATGCCACTGGCCTCATGGTCAGATTCTTTGTAGAATAAATGTGATAAAAATAACAAGACAGGGACTTTTCCCTATTCAAATAATTCTTAAAAATCAACCAAAATAGATATTAAGTCAATTCCAACTCTAATAGCTCACATTTGACTTACACTAATTGTTTATGCAATAAAATGGTGTGGTCACTTTGCCTGATCATGCCATGGTTTAATGAATGGATATTTGACTAGTTTAACTAGTTGATATTGTCCAAAACTATTAAAGTTAAATTGTGTGAAGTCTTACACTTCATTTAAATTTGTCTCACATGGATTCATGGGATGTTTGGACCCCTGGTCCCAAACTCTCTTATATGAATTACTTGAGATTTAAATCAAAGGTAGTGTTATTTAAATGGTATGAGGTGATCCACCTCATTTAAACCATTTTCCCAAATGATGATGATGAACATTTGACTTAGGTCAATATGAGTTCATCCATGATTGTTGGAGAAATTAAATCTTAAGAAGATTTCAATGAGAGGAAATTATTTCTCAAGAACCCTATGGAAACTATCACTTACATATGAAATGTAAAGAAGTGAATTCTATTTAAACCCCACCACCCATGCACCCTAGTTTATTTATTTTGTGTGCATAGAGTAGTTTGTGTGTTTATTTGTGATGTGTGGAATAGCCATTGAATTAGTGAGTAATTATACTCGTATTCAAATTTAGACGGTAGCACCGGAGAGTACGCGGAAGAAGAAGGTTGCTACCAGGAGGAAGAGGAGGAACAGTTTGAGAACTACCAAGGCAAGCTACTACCAATGCAAGCTATTATTCTTGCAAAGTGCAAAGCCCCTTGGGGCAAGGCACCATGTTCTTACCTTTTCTTATATGAACCCATCCCAAGTTTTTACTTTACAAGTTGTTACCTGTTCTCTAAATGAGTTACTTTTATAGTTAACTTTGGTTAAGGTACAAGTTGAGTCCTAGAGTAGTGAGTTAGTCTCCCCCAAAGCAAAGCAAGTTAGCACCCCTCATGAATTAGAGCTAGTGCTAAAGAATTAAAACTTGACTACTCTAGATGGGAACCATGTGAATTTTGAAAGGATTTTTAAACCTTGGAATGAAGATGCATTCCATTGAATGATTTTTGAAGGTGAATATGACCAAGAGAAGATGGTGATTTTTGATAAAACATGATGTTGGTTTGAATGCGATACCTTTCCAATTATCAAGTACCCCCACAATACCTGATTATGGGTAGGGCTTAACTGGAAGTTTATGCGTCTTAGTATGGGTTCCCTCTAAACAAGCGTCATCGGGGTTATGCCGAAAGCTGCCTCTACCACAAAAGAAACGATACGATATGATGCGAAATGAGGTGAATGTCCGGCCCAAGCCTGTGCGATTCCCTGTGCCGACCGTCTGTCTTCACCGGGAGGCCAAGCTCATGGGGAGAGGTGCTCATACTAGGATTCGTAAGTGAAAGGTTATGGTTGATGATCCGCGTACTGTGTTACGATGATTCGGGGAAATCCCGACGGATGAAATCAAATGTTGTGGCACAAGTGTGCAACCTCTGCAGAGTGTAAACCTATTCGAATAGCCGCGTCCACGGTTACGGACGGTTGGAAAGGCCATACAGTGTCCGATGTCATATCTTTGAAAGGGATGTTGAAAAGGATGATGGTGACATGACTTGTGGTGGATTGAATTGAAATCACCACTTGAATGGTGGGAATGACACTAATGTTCCCACTTGAGTTAGTTAGCACTTGAGTAAGTTTTTCTCAAAACTTTGTGAAATAAAACTAGCTTTATGCAAATAAACTAGAGCTTAGCAAACCATACTAGAATATCTAGCACTTACTTTAGTATTAGTTTGCGAGTACTCAACGTACTCACGGCTTTGTCCCTGGCTATTCAAATGGCCAGAGTATGAAGAGGAACAAGGAGATGACCAGCAGGACGCCTACGACAACTAAGCGCCTTCCGACGTCAAGCGTTGGCCTGTGGACTAGAGAGTCCTTGTATCTTACGCTTCCGCTATGTTGAACTATGAACTTGTGTTTGTTCGTTGATCAATAGATCAACTATTCGTGTAATATGGATCATGTGATTCCAATTTGTAAGACTTATGGTTTGTAATGAATGATGACTGTGATACTTAACTATTATGCCTCGCAACAACAATATTCCTGGGATTGCGATGTATGACATAATAGGCATTCGGACTTAAAAATCCGGGTGTTGACAATAGAGCTAAAGTTGAAGCAATTGAGAAGATGCCCTATCCTAGGGATGTTAAAGGTATTCGTAGTGTTCTTGGTCATGCTGGGTTTTATAGGAGATTTATAAAAGACTTCTCCAAGATTTCAAAGCCTCTTACTAATCTTCTTCAAAAAGATGTACCTTTTGTTTTTGATGATGATTGTAAGGAAGCTTTTGAAACTCCAAAGAAAGTGTAACACCCCACGTTTCCCCTGTGTTAGAGTAGTGTCTAGTTAGCAAAAATGTGGGGGAACAAAAAAAATTTCAAAACAATGTTGCATTGTCATACTTGTGCATGCTGAAATTTTTGAGAATCACTCTATTTATTTTCTTAAGTTCAAGTCTCTAAAATTATTTACATGACAAGTACCTTGGATCTTGCCTTTTTTATTTACTCCTGTTGAAAATATTTTTCAGCTGACTTACTTTACAAACCTTACTTGTCAAAAATCATTTTTACAAAAACCTCAAGTGGACAATTTAGGATCTAGTGATCCATTAAAACATTTCCATATTTATGATCATATTAGTGCTTACTTTATTTCCTATGCATTTCTGACTTTTATTTTGAGGGGATCAATAAATCACCATATGTGAGTGAGATCAACCTTTCTCAAAATAAAAATCACAATCTTCTTTTGGTTTAAATATAATTCTTTCCACTCATTTGCATTCGTGCATAAATGCATTAATAATTTGACCTAAGTCAAATATTCAAATTTAGCAAGTGGAAACTAGTGAAAAACATCCACAAAAGATCTTGGATCATTTTTTTTAAATCGACACTAACACTATGTGCGACACCACACTAAACCCTAGCCCTAGCATCTCTAACTTTTGACACCAAGGTCTGAGTGTGTCTAACTCTAAAATTTCAAATATCATCCTTAAAATGCTCAACTTTGAGTCCATCTATCTCTCTCTCTCTCTGTTCCAATTTTTTTTTAATCTTCTGCAAAATTATTTGCAAATTTGGTGCATCCCTTTTGAGTTTCCAGCAAACTCCACTTCTTTTCGAGGTTCTGAGTTGATCTTCAGAAAAGAGAGAAAAACAGTTGAACGTAAAGAAATCTAAAGACTGAAAACTGAATCCTCGAGACTTGATATGAGCCTGATTTCGAGCCTCTCCCGTTTTCCCTCTATGGCTCCAGAAATTCATCTAAGAAATTACTGTGAAACTTGGTACGTCCACCTTTGTTAAGAAGCAAACCTCAATCCTTTTCTTGACCTGAGTCGACCAGAAGAAAATCGCAAACATTGCCCGATTTCACTTCTGACCGTCTCTAGTTAAACTGAATTCCCGTATCACTGTATGTATCCACTTTGAAACCCTCTCATTCCTGTCTCACTCCACTTAAAGTGGATCTGTGAAATTACTAGTATTCTTAGTACAGTCCTTCGTGACTAGGAGAAAACCTCACTTCTTTTCGAACATCCTTTCAACCTGTGCAAAATTGTGAAAACAGCCAAATAATTTATCTGTCTAAACAGACTGAAGTAATGATCTTTGCACCCCTCTTCTTGGCCCACTTTCGACCTCCCTCCTCTCGGAGAAAATTACAAAAAACACCACATATTAGGCAGGTGTTTCAAAAAACCACCACTTTACGAAAAAGTTTCAAAAAACCACCACTCTAAGCTAACACGTTACAAGAAGCACTGATTCGTCTCTAACAATCATTTAATTACAAAACTGACAGTGGGTCCCGCTACCAGGCTGACGTGGCACACCAAAAACTGTTAAGGAAGACTCATGGTAGACTAGCTCTAGTTTTGGGGTTTTCTGTAAATTTCGGAGGAACCCCACTTGTCAGATCAGAATTATTATCTCCTTTTTGTCCAAAAAGAAAAAAAAGAAACGAGCACGACCGTGCTATCTCAACAACCGCGATTGGGGGATATTTTATAATATACCACACTTTACTTTGATTCTCTATTATTTACCATGTGGCCACCACATGTAAGTGACAATGACAGGTGGTGGTCATGTGGTAAATAATAAAGAATCAAAGTAAAATTCTAGCAGTCTTGGATATCTCCTTAACGCATAGGGTAAAAATCAACCTCATGCAGGTAACCATCTGCTCTCTAACAAATTGTAAAATCAGCTGAAAATGCTGAGACATAGTCCAGTTCAGAAACTGAATCTCTAAAGATCACTAAACGAGCCAACTTTAGACCTCCACCAATTCCTCATATCTCCACCGAAGTTTTTTTTTAGAATTCTATGTAATCTTGGTGCCACCCTCTCTATCTTGGTAAAGAAATCTAACACTTTAGAATTCCCAATTGATTGGAGCAAAAATCGTGAAATCCTCTCAGTTGTGAAAACTGTCGAAAGTTTCAGTTGCAAATTTTGTAGACCTTCTAAAATGCCCCTCTTTGAACCTGGCTCATATCCTCTCTGTGCCTCTATATGTTCTTTCGAAAAATTATGTAGTATCCTGGTACTCCTCTCTTTGCCCATGAGAAAGAACCAAACCTTTTCGAGTTTCCGTTTGTGCTTAGTAAAAATGAGAAATCGTGTGGATTTCAAAATCTGGGGTGAGATGACCGGGATGATTGCCTCATCTCTCTCTTCACTCGTTTCTCCGCCCATCTGCCTGAGCCACTTCGCTACTAGGCTCCCCTCTCCAATCTTAATCTATCCCAGACCAGCCGGTGGTCTTGCCATGTTCCTCCTGGCTGTAAACGACGTGCTCTGCGATGCCGACGCGGCGTCGAGCACGTGGTGACCTCTCCTGCCCGGTGCTCTTGCTGTGAGATGCGCCCCTCGGCCCTAGACACGCTGGAGCAGCCCCGTTTCCTCTTGTCTTCTTTCCCTTAGCCGCGCTCGCCGCCCACTTCTGCCACTCAGCGAGCACCGCGCGCGCCTGGCAGTGCTCGGTCCTCTCCTTCTTAGGCACCATCCTGAGCTCCTCTCCCTCGCTGTATCTGCACGCCTTGTGCACCAATGCTCATCCCTCCCCTGCACGCCCAGTGCGCCGCCCCGACCTGCCCGTGTGTGACCCCCGCGTGGCACCTCTAGCCAGTAAACCAGCCCCGGCTAAAAATAAAAAGAAACCCCGTGCCCCTCCACTTTCGCCACTGGAACCTCACACCCCTCCCAGAGCACTCCCCACTCCTCTCCTTGGTACCAAGAACGCAGTGGCGGAGCCCTTCTCTCTCCGCGCTCCGGTCACCGAAAGGTGGCGAGCACGGCCGTGCTGCACGCCATGGCTGTCGCCACCGTCACGGACTTCTCTCCCTTCTCTCTTTTTATGCGTCTCCATCTCTCTAGATGCCTCAACGTCGGCCTCTCCTTGCCAGGTACCTGCCAGGAGGATAGCACCGTCGCCAGCGCGGAGCTCACGCTAGACTACACCGTCGTCCGGAAGTCTGCATGCGCACACTGTCCGGACGAGGAACGTCGCCGGCGACCGCTACGCCGTCCTTCGACACGAATCCGTCGCCACCAGGTTCCCGGAACCCACCGGTCACTGCCGTTGAGCTCCATCGTGCTGTCCCCGACGCGGAGCGCGCACGTCCTCGCCCGCGTCGTTGTGGAACCGTCCGAACCGTCCTCGCTCGTGCCATCGAAAGGAGGCCCGTCTGCATGTCCGCGTCAAGCCCTTGGCCTGCATCGACGTTTCTCTCCGTTTCGGACTCGCGGCCGTCGCCCTCAACCTCTCCTCGTTGAGGTTGAGCTTCTGGCGCCGGATTTCCATCCACCGATCCGCGCCGAGCAACCGCCGGCGAGCTCCACCGCTCGGCACCACTCTGTCCGACACGCGGCTCACCCGGCGGACGGCCTGGGGCTTCGCGTGCACGTCTGAGAGGCACGAGGAGGAACGCCAGAGCCTCCGCCCTCCTCCTACATCACCTGCCTCGTCTCCAGCACCGCCTCGACACCCCTAGGTGAGCCCCTGGCCCGAGCTCTATCGCTATGGATGCAGCCCGATCTTTGGTCTTATCCGCATCATGGTCATCATCAAGAACTACGCTCAAGTCCGACGTCACAGAAGCATGGAAGAGGAGACGGAAGAAGGAGACGCGTCTAGGAAGGCCGGCACTACCACCACGGAGTGGCCGGCACTGCCACCCTGCTCGACGCCGGAGGAAGACGGCACTGTCGCCATGCCTACGGCGACACCGCCGTCCCCACTACGAAGCCCATAAGCTGAACCATCCCACTATGCTCTTTGTATGCCTAAACTACCCCTCCTTAGTGGCTCTCTATATATAGGCTCCCACCTCCCCCTTCATTAGGTAGAGTTGATGAATTAGAATTTGGCTCATGCCTCCACCATCCCTTTGGGATTAGGGAAACCCCCTCCTTAGATTACCCAAATCTATTGTACAAGGCACTCCTTATATGATTAGTCTCTCACACTTGTGATTCAACCATCGGTCTCTCACTCGTGTGATTATACCGATCGTATACCGATCTTCCTCTCGGGGATTCTACCGCGTGTCTTTCTCTTGAGAGATTCTATCGGGATAGTGGTTCGGGCTATCGGGAGTAAACCGAATTGTATCGGGTTGGTGTGCGTTTGCGTGTGTTCATCGTGTTCATCGCCGTGTTCTTCGTGTTCTTCCTCTTCCCTGCCTTTCCCTCGGTCAATTCGTGAGATCGGGCAACCCACGTGGCCTTAGGCCGCATCAGCTAGGGTTCGCCTGGACGGCCTCCGCGTCGCGTCGGGGAAGAAGTCCCAGGCACCGTGCATGTCGCTGCGGGTCCCGTGCGCCAACGTGGCGGGCCACGTCCCTGGCCGTTTCGGAAACCGCCTCCCGCTCATCCGCGGCCGAAGCTGGGCCGGCCCGGTGTGGCACGGCCAGATCCCGGCTCGTCCCCTTTTCACTCTTAAATTTCCAGAAAATGTGCCTGTAGATCTATCCCAGCTTTTAATCCACTACAAATTCCTCACAACTCTAAAAATTGTGATTCAAGTTTAGGTGTGCTCCTTTACAAAGTCCTAATCACATAAATTTGCGTGCATGTGGTTTAGTAGTGCATATCTGTCCTGAATATTATTCGACTGAAATGTGTCTATTTTAGTATTTTATTAATTATGAGAGTTGTGTGAAACTTTTCTGAGTGAATCCAATTTTCTATAGAGTAGACACCTTTACCCTTGTTTTGGCATAGGTCCCCAGTACAGTAGCTTCCTGAATGTGGTTTGTTTTGTAAATCAAATTTTATCCATAGGGCTCTTCTTTCATTTTTATTTTGAAAAATACATTTATTTTTGGGGAAAACCCAAGTGTTACTGGTATATATCATGATAGGGTACTTTTGAGCCAAAGGAAATACTTTTGTGAGCTTTAGTTAATTTCTGGGAATTTTATAACCAAGACAGGGTACCTTTTTGGTATATAAATTGTGATTATTATTTTATAGCTCAGAAAAATGCTCAACCAATTTTGTTGGATCAAATTCTTCAGTATCTATCTGTTGGTGTATTTGTTACTGGATTGTTATGCTCTGATCTCTGTGTTCCTTGAAAGTGGATTGCTTTAGTTTCTACATTATTAAAATGTTTTTAAATATTTAAAAACTTATTTGTGTTTGATTCCAGTGCATGTGTGTTCTACATGTTAGTAGCTTCCATTAGATATGCTGCATGTATTTTTGTGACTCACCAAAAGATTTAGGCCAATTATTTGGTCCCTAAGTCATTTCTGGTTTTATAAAAATCATATCTAAAACCCAAATTTAGTGAATCCAATTTCTGTAGCTTTATAAAGTCAAGCTTTACTCTTTTCTGGAGTGGCTTGTTAAATGATGCTAGTGCTTATTTTACCCATAGGGAAATTGTGTTGTTTTTGTTTAAAATGCTTTTTAATGAACCTTGGCACGAGACTGGTGGTTTCCAAAGTTCATTAGCCACCTTTGATTCTGAAGATTATGTTTTGTTGTGAGGTAGAGCCTTTTTAGCAAAATAACCATTTTGCTCTAGGTGATATTATTTGATGTGTTTAGTATCTCCGATTTAGTGGTTGGCTGTTGTGTGTTGTTGTGTGGTTTGATGCTATGCCTAGGGATTGATTGCCTTCTCTTTTGTTTTGCGGCGCTAGAATGCGAGTACTATCGGAGAAGGAGGAGAGGATCCCTGTGAGGATTTAGAAGAGGAAGGAAGAGCAGAGGTTCATGAAGAAGAAGTCCAGGGACAAATAGCCAACCAAGGCAAGCCACCTCTTGATGCATCTCTGATCCTATATATCTTATTCTTGCATTATTACAGGTTTTATAAAAGTGCATGTCTTCTATTTATTTTTCGGTGCTTAGTGCCACCCGGAGTTTTATTATTCCACCCTTAGGGTGCAGCCCTCATTGGTACCTACTGATTACACCCCTAATAGTGATATGGTGCTTAACACCTTATCATCCTTGTCGCCGCTTTACAAAGAAAAGTCGGACTATAGGTTGGGAGCCCTCTTTAAAAAGGTTTGTGAAAATGTTTTCAAGAAAAGAAGTGTTTCGAAAACCTTGGAATGGTGTAGCCCTGCCCAAGTGTGAGTTTATGAAAAGGAAAATATTTTTGGGAAGAAAAGTTGTTGGAGGCAAGTGGAGAAAATTGTTTTCAAAAACTTTGGTGACTGAGTACCTAACCGGACCTAGCCAGTACAACCACATTACCCTTTTGTGGGACGGGGCGTAGCGTAGTAGTTTGTCTCGCCTTAATTTGAGTCCTGCAAATGTAGTGGCAGTCCGACCATGGACGCTTCGACCGGGGTTCTTCCCATGAGAAGGGACGCAACCCATTTGCCTGTTTAGGTACGCGGGGTACAACTTATGAGCTCCCATTGAAAGATGCCTAAGTGGTTGGATAGCATTCCGGAGGGTCGAGTGTGCTGGGGACCTTGCTACTCCTGGACAGCCCTCGGACTCTGGTGTTGGGAGGTACAACTCATTCGGCATGTCTTAGGCTAAGGCGAGCAGGCGAAAAACTACGATCGGGTACTTGTCGTGGCATATGTTGTTATGCGGGGATGATGCCCACACGATGAGTATTCGGATCTTGTGGGGAAAGTGTACAACCTCTGCAGAGTGTAAATCTATTCGAATAGCCGTGTCCACGGTTATGGACGTGGGAATGGAAGCTGCTTGGCATTAAAGGAAAGTTTTGTTTTACAAAGGTGTTTTCCAAAAAGGTTTGGAAATGTACCTGGGAGGTACGGAAAGATACCAGTGGGACTGGTGGTGATGTACCTGAGAGGTACGGTGGAAAGCTAAAATTGTTTTGGTCATCCCGATGGCCCGAAATGAAAATGGGTCTTCCTTACCTATTCGTCTTCAAAAGAAAACTTGTTCTCAAAAAGGTTTTTCAACAGAGATATAGAGATGTCATACTCTCGAGAGAAACTATCTCTCGCTTCTTGTCACCCTAGTTTAGTGCCTGTTCCTTGCTACTGCCATATTGCATATATTTTATTTCTCTCTAAGGTGGTTTGCGAGTACATTCAAAAGTACTCACTGGCATTGTTGTCCTGGTTATCTACTTGGCCAGACTTTGAAGAGGAGTACTTCGACGAAGAGGAGTACGACGCCGAAGACGCAAACTAGGACGCTCTCCCAGTCAGCCGCCTGTAGGGTAACGGCCTAACTTGGGTTCCATCGCTTTTGGAGTGAAGTTGTTTCCGCTGCTGTTAGGTGAACTACGGCCTTGATGGCCTATGATGTAAGACTTCGTAATACTTAAATTCGGTACTGTAATAGATGATGTAATCTGGTATCAGTTCGGTTATGTATTTACGATGGAATGATCTTGGGATCGTGAAATTGTATGCATAACAGGAGTTCTGGACTGGTAAGTCCGGGGCCCCACAGAAAGCCTTAACAACTGCTCCTATAGTCGAACCTCCTGATTGGAACTTACCTTTTGAAATTATGTGTGATGCTAGTGATTTTGCTGTAGGCGCTGTTCTTGGACAGCGAGTAGATAAAAAATTGAATGTTATTCATTATGCTAGTAAAACCCTTGATGCTGCTCAAAGAAATTATGCTACTACTGAAAAGGAATTGTTAGCTGTAGTCTTTGCTTGTGATAAGTTTAGATCTTATATTGTTGATTCTAAAGTTACAATTCATACTGATCATGCTGCAATTAGATACCTTATGCAAAAGAAAGATGCTAAGCCAAGGCTTATTAGATGGGTGCTTCTGTTGCAAGAATTTGATTTACACATTGTAGATAGGAAAGGTGCTGATAATCCTGTTGCTGATAATTTGTCTAGATTGGAAAATATTGCTTATGATCCTGTTCCTGTTAATGATAGTTTTCCAAATGAACAATTGGCTGTAATAAAGGTCAGCTTGCGAGATAGCCCTTGGTATGCTGATTATGCTAACTTTATTGTTTCCAAGTACTTGCCTCCAACCTTTTCAGCCCAGCAAAGGAGGAAATTTTTTATGACTTGAGGCATTATTTCTGTGATGACCCACACTTATATAAAGAAGGAGTGGATGGTATTCTGCGAAGATGTGTTCCCGAATATGAACAACAAGAGATATTGAGTAAATGTCATGGTAGTGCTTATGGAGGACATCACGCCGGAGATAGAACCGCGCAAAAGGTTCTACAATCAGGTTTTTATTGGCCAACTCTCTTCAAAGATGCAAGGAAGTTTATTTTATCTTGTGATGAATGTCAAAGGGTTGGTAATATCTCCAGACGCAATGAAATGCCTATGAATTATACTCTTGTTATTGAACCATTTGATTGTTGGGGATTTGACTTCATGGGACCTTTTCCCTCTTCAGAAGGTAACACTCATATACTTGTTGCTATTGATTATGTTACTAAATGGGTGGAAGCCATACCCACAAAAAGTGCTGATGGTGAGACCTCTTTAAGAATGCTTTTAGATATTATTTTTCCTAGATTTGGAGTTCCTAGATATCTTATGACTGATGGAGGTTCTCATTTTATTCATGGTGGTTTTAGAAAAACTCTTGCTAAATATGGTATTAATCATAGAATTGCTTCCGCTTATCATCCTCAAACTAGTGGGTAAGTAGAACTATCAAATAGAGAGATTAAATCTATTTTGGAAAAGACTGTTAATAAATCTAGAAAGAACTGGGCTAGTAAATTGAAGGAAGCACTATGGGCTTATAGAACTGCTTATAAAAATCCCATGGGTATGTCACCGTATAAAATGGTTTATGGGAAAGCTTGTCATTTACCTTTAGAACTAGAGCACAAAGATTATTGGGCTGTAAGAGAACTAAATAAAGATCCTAAACTAGCCGGTAAGAAGAGGTTGCTACAATTGAGTTCTCTAGATGAATGGAGAAGTGAAGCTTATGAAAATGCTAAACTCTTTAAAGAGAAAGTTAAGAAATGGCACGATGGAAGAATTATCAAAAGAGAATTTAATATTGGAGATAAAGTCCTATTGTATCGGTCTCATCTCAGATTCTTTGCAGGGAAATTACTCTCGAAATGGGAAGGACCATATGTCGTTGAGGAGGTATATCGTTCAGGAGCAATTAAAATTAGTTCTCTCCAAGGCGATGCCTCACAAGTGGTGAATGGACAAAGACTCAAGCATTATATCTCAGGTGATTCTTATAATGAAGATGTTGATGTTATTCGAGTGGAAACACCGGAGGCTTTCATCAAAGGTCAAATTGACAGTCCGCCAGAGTTCGACTTTGAATAGGTAACAGTACTGGTAATGAAAAGTTCGCGTTTTACTTTCCGAACAATGTTTTTGCTGTTTTTGGAAAATATGAAAAATTACGAGATCGAAACGGAGTGGAGGAGACGCACGAGGGCGCGCCCCCATAGGCCGGCGCGGGCCCCATCCTGGCCGCGCCGCCCTATGAGGGGGCCACCTCGTGGCCCCTCTCCGACTCTGGTTCGACCTGGTACTTTCCTTGTGTCGTAAAAATTCCTGCTATATAATCCCCCGGATCCCTGGAGGTCCGTATATCGTTTTCTCGACGTGTTTTGTTTCGAGCTGTTTCTGCCAGGATTTGTCTTTGATCTAGGAGCACCATGGCCTCCAACAACAAGGGCAATGGGCTTTTGGAGGAAGAAGTGAAGAAGATGTCGTCAAAACAGGAACAACAAGCTGTTGGAAGCAAGCAAATCTTGGTGGGATCTGTTGACACTCGACGTTCTTTCTCTCATAACTTGAAGGGACCCTTACCACCTGCTCCTAGCCTTGACTCTTTCCCTGTGTTGGGAGAAGCTCTACGGGTAACCGATGAGTTTTGTGATCAATACCGTGCTCTAAGAAGAGAAGTGGAGATACTTCAGGAGGAGAATTACCGACTTCGTAGAATGCTGGAATATTACTCTATTCCTTTCACAAGGCTACCACCGCCACTTTCAGATAACAATGAATCTCTTTGAGTCTTAGTGCAGAACTGCCAAACTGAGAAGCTGAAGCTGAAGGAGATCTGTAAGAATCGCGGGAAGGATTCATCACCACCACCGCCGAAGGAGTAATTCATCATCGGTATTGGCATCCCCTTGGTTTGTTCCAAGCTTGGGGGAGTGCCGCGGTATCACATCATCACTATCTTTTACTTTTTACTATCAAGTAGTGTCATATCATGAGTAGGGAAGTTATCATATAAGATGGGTTGCAGTGTGGAAGTATCTCTCCTTTAGTTGGTTGTCTATGTATCCCTTGGTGTGAGTAATCGTTATGAAATATTAATGAGAAGTCTTATCATTTACATATTGCACATCTTATTTTAGTTTGCAATCTCTATTATATGATTGATCTTGTTATTAGTATTGGTATCACTTTGGGAGCATTGAGTTAATCTATTTGGTTTTGGCAAACTTAGCATTGGTCAATAGCAACAACACTTTGAGGTTTAAGTAGAAAAAGAAATACATGTAGTTGTTTTCATTGTCTTCCTTTCTTGTTAGCTCATAGCTTATTATTCTGAAGTTAAAATTGTTTGTGCTTACAAGGAAGATGCATGATTGTTTCTATCACATGTATATTTGTTTGTTTCCCTCAACACTTATGCTTGCTAATTAACCTTGCTAGCCAAAGACCTGTACTGAGAGGGAATGCTTCTCGTGCATCCAAACACTACAAGAAAAGTTGCCATGGCCGACGAAGTTGAAGTCGCGCCGTGGTTGCTGGTGTACCATGGCCGACGATTTTGGGTCTATCCGTTGTGCATGTCAAAACGTTTTTTTCTCGTTTTTGAGGCCACCTAGCCCGACGAAACCGGCCAAAACGTTGCGTATGGTGGCCCGGGACATGGTGCATCTCGAATTCTCGGGTTCGTTGGCCGAGTCAACGCAAATCCACACCACCGAGGGATGTAGGGCCCAGATGGCAGCCTCTCTGGCATTATTTTTTTTCTCGATCGCGCCATCTCGTTCAACGCTCTCCGATCGAGCCGTTTAAGATGCAGGATCATGGGTCCCGCATGTCATCCTCTATGAACCAAAATTCTTTCTATTCTTGGATTTTTTTGACCCCCTGATTTCTGGCTACTTCTTTTTTCTTTTGATCCCTTGCCGCCTTGGAAACGTTGACACCGCTGCTGCTAATTGGGACCCGCATGTCATCCTCTATGAGCAATCAACTTTCTTTTCTTGGAGTTTTTTTTGGCACCTCAAATTTGGTCACTTGCCTTTTTCTTTCGATCCCCTGCCGCCTCTCAAACGGTGATACCGCTGCTGCTAAATGGGACCCGCATGTCATCCTCTATGTACTATAAAACTTTCTTTTCTTGGATTTTTTTTGGCACCTCATATTTGGTCACTTACCTTTTTCTTTTGATCCCCTGCCGCCTCTCAAACGGTGAGACCGCTGCTGCTAAATGGGACCCGCATGTCATCCTCTATGTACTATAAAACTTTCTTTTCTAGGATTTTTTTTGGAACCTCATATTTGGTCACTTGCCTTTTTCTTTCGATCCCGTGCAGCCTCTCAAACGGTGATACCGCTGCTGCTAAATGGGACCCGCATGTCATCCTCTATGTACAATCAAGTTTCTTTTCTTGAATTATTTTTGGCTCCTGATATTTGGTCACTTGCATTTTTCTTTCGATCCCGTGCAGCCTCTCAAACGGTGATACCGCTGCTGCTAAATGGGACCCGCATGTCATCCTCTATGTACACTCAAGTTTCTTTTCTTGAATTATTTTTGGCTCCTGATATTTGGTCACTTGCCTTTTTCTTTCGATCTCATGCCACGTTTGAAACGTTGAGGAACCTGCTGGCTCATGGGACCCGCATGTCATCCTCTATGTGCTATAAAAGTTTATTTTCTTGGGTTTTTTTTCACTCTCTGATTTTTGGCTATTTCCTTTTCCTTTTGATCCCCTGCCGCCTTGGAAACGTTGAGTAAGCTGCTGACTCATGGGACCCGCATGTCATCCTCTATGTACAATCAACTTTCTTTTTCTTTTGATCTCAAGCCGCATTTGAAACGTTGAGACCGCTGCTGCTAATTGGGACCCGCATGTCATCCTCTATGTACAATAAAGTTTTTTTTTGGATTATCTTTGGCTCCTGATATTTTGTCACTTGCCTTTTTCTTTCGATCTCATGCCGCCTTTGAAATGTTGAGTAAGCTGCTGGCTCATGGGTCCCGCATGTCATCCTCTACGAACAATAAAAGTTTCCTTTCTTGGAGTTATTTTTGACCCCTAATTTCTGGCTATTTGCCTTTTTCTTTTGATCTCCTGCCCCCTTTGAAAAGATGAGGACGATGTTGGCAGGTCGGTCCCACATGTCATCCTCTGTGAACAATAAAAGTTTCCTTTGATGGATTTATTTTGAACCCCTAATTAATTTCGGGATATTTCCTTTGTTCCTTTGATCCCCTGCCGCCTTGGAATCGTTGAGGATGCTGCTGCCTCATGGGTCCCGCATGTCATCCTCTCAGAACGGTAAATGTTTCTTTTCTTGGATTTTGTTGACCAAACGATTTTTGGCTTATTTTTTCTTTCGATCTCCTGCAGCCTTTAAAACGTTCAGGGCGCTCGGCTCACGGGTCCCACATGTCAACCTCTATGAACAATAAACGCCGAGGATGCTTTGCCTCATGGGTCCCGCATGTCATCCTCTCAGAACGAAAATGTTTCTTTTCTTTGATTTTTTACCAACAGATGTTTGTTTTAGTTTTTCTTTCCATCCCCTGCCGCCTTTAAAACGTTGACGACGCTGCTGGCTCATGGGTCCCCGATGTCAGCCTCCCCGTACAAGAAACATGTGATATCTTGATTATTTTGCAGACAATAAACATTGTATTTCGCTCTGAGCTATTGCAAACGGATAAATTAAATCTTTATTTTTACATAAACAAACTTATATGTTGAATCTCCTTGTTTTGTGTTTTTGCGAAGCATAGGACTTTCCTGTTTTTTTAGATCCGAACTTTCCTGTTTTGGAGTGGGCTGAAATTGTACGAGTCAAAAGGCCCAGCAGGATAGTTCGAAGGCCCAGATGTCCAGATGCAGCCCAATTGAAATCTTTCTTTTCTTGGATTTTTTTCACCCCCTGATTTCTGGCTACTTCATTTTTCTTTTGCCCCTGTGCCGCCTTGGAAATGTTGAGACCGCTGCTGCAAAATGGGACCCGCATGTCATCCTCTATGTACAATAAAATTTCTTTTCTTGGATTATTTTTGGCTCCTGATATTTGGTCACTTGCCTTTTTCTTTCGATCCCGTGCAGCCTCTCAAACGGTGAGACCGCTGCTGCTAAATGGGACCCGCATGTCATCCTCTATGTACAATCAAGTTTCTTTTCTTGAATTATTTTTGGCTCCTGATATTTGGTCACTTGCCTTTTTCTTTCGATCTCATGCCACGTTTGAAACGTTGAGGAACCTGCAGGATCATGGGACCCGCATGTCATCCTCTATGTACTATAAAACTTTCTTTTCTTGAATTATTTTTGGCTCCTCATATTTGGTCACTTGCCTTTTTTCTTTCGATCTCATGCCACGTTTGAAACGTTGAGGAACCTGCTAGCTCATGGGACCCGCATGTCATCCTCTATGTCCATCAACTTTATTTTCTTGGATTTTTTTTGACCCCCTAATTTCTGGCTACTTTCTTTTTCTTTTGATCTCAAGCCGCATTTGAAACGTTGGGACCGCTGCTGCAAAATGGGACCCGCATGTCATCCTCTATGTAAATAAAGTTTCTTTTCTTGGATTATCTTTAGCTCCTGATATTTTGTCACTTGCCTTTTTCTTTCGATCTCATGCCGCCTTTGAAACTTTAAGTAAGCTGCTGGCTCATGGGTCCCGCATGTCATCCTCTACGAAAATAAAAGTTTCCTTTCTTGGAGTTATTTTTTACCCCTAATTTCTGGCTACTTGCCTTTTTCTTTTGATCTCCTGCCCCCTTTGAAACGATGAGAACGCTGTTGGCAGGTTGGTCCCACATGTCATCCTCTATGAACAATAAAACTTTCCTTTGATGGATTTATTTTGAACCCCTAATTAATTTCTGGATATTTCCTTTTTTTCTTTTGATCCCCTGCCGCCTTGGAATCGTTGAGGATGCTGCTGCCTCATGGGTACCGCATGTCATCCTCTCAGAACGATAAATGTTTATTTTTATTTTTTTTACCAACTAATTTTTGGTTTATTTTTTCTTTCGATCCTCTGCCGTCTTTAAAACGTTGACGACGCTGCTGGCTCATGGGTCCCCGATGTCAGCCTCCCCTTACAAAAACATGTGATATCTTGATTATTTTGCTGACAATAAACAGTGTATTTCGCTCTGAGCTATTGCAAACGGAAAAAATAAATCTTTACTTTTAAATAAACAAACTTATATGTTGAATCTCCTTGTTTTTTGTTTTTGCGAAGCATAGGACTTTCCTGTTTTGGAGTGGGCTGAAATTGTACGAGTCCAAAGGCGTCAGCAGGATAGTTCGAAGGCCCAGACGGCCAGATGCAGCCCAATTGAAACCTTTCTTTTCTTGGATTATTTGACCCCCTGATTTCTGGCTACTTCCTTTTTTTCGGTCCTGTGCCGCATTGGAAACGTTGAGAACTCTGCTGCTAAATGGGACCCGCATGTCATCCTCTATGTACAATAATTTCTTTTCTTGGATTATTTTTGGCTCCTGATATTTGTCACTTGCCTTTTTCTTTCCATCTTATGCCGACTTCGAAACACTGAGACCGCTGCGGCAAAATGGGACCCACATGTCATCCTCTATGTACAATAAAAATTACTTTTCTTGGATTATTATTTTTGGCTCCTGATATTTGGTCACTTGCCTTTTTCTTTCGATCTCATGCCACCTTTGAAACGTTGAGGAACCTGCTGGCTCATGGGACCCGCATGCCATCCTCTATGTACTATAAAACTTTCTTTTCTTTGATTTTTTTCACCCTCTGATTTTCATTTGATCCCCTGCTGCCTTGGAAACGTTGAGTAAGCAGCTGACTCATGGGACCCGCATGTCATCCTCTATGTACAATCAACTTTCTTTTTTTGGAGTTTATTTTTGACCCCCTAATTTCTGCCTACTTCCTTTTTCTTTTGGTCCTATGCCGCCTTGGCAACGTCGAGACCGCTGCTGCATGATGGGACCCGCATGTCATCCTCTATGCACAATAAAAGTTTCTTTCGTGGATTATTTTTGGCTCCTGATATTTGTCACTTGCCTTTTTCTTTCGATCTCATGCTAACTTTGAAACGTTGAGAACGCTGCTGCAAAATGGGACCCGCATGCCATCCTCTATGTACAATAAACGTTTTTTCTTGGATTATTTTTGGGACCTGATATTTGTCACTTGCATTTTTCTTTCGGTATCATGCCGCTTCTGAAACGTTGAGGAAGCTGCTGGCTCGTGGGTCCCGCAAGTCATCCTCTATGTAGAATAAAAGTTTCCTTTCTTGGAATTATTTTTACCCCTGATTTCTGGTTACTTCTTTTTTCTTTTGATCCCGTGCCGCCTTGGAAACGTTGAGACCGCTGCTGCAAAATGGGACCCGCATATCATCCTCTATGTACAATAAAGTTTCTTTTCTTGGATTATTTTTGGCTCCTGATATTTGGTCACTTCCTTTTTCTTTCGATCCCGTGCCCCTTGGAAACGTTAAGACCACTGCTGAAAAATGGAACCCGCATGTCATACTCTATGTATAGTAAAGTTTCTTTTCTTCGTTTATTTTTTGCTACTGATGTTTTGGCACTTGCATTTTTCTTTCGATCTCATGCCGCCTTTGAAACGTTGAGACCGCTGCTGCAAAATGGGACCCATATGTCATCCTCTATGTACAATAAAAGTTTCTTTTCTTGGATTATTTTTTGCTCCTGATATTTGGTCACTTTCCTTTTTCTTTCGATCTCATGCCGCCTCTGAAACGTTGAGTAAGTAGCTGCCTCATGGGACCCGCATTTCATCATCTATGTACAATAAAGTTTCTTTTCTTACTTTTTTTTTACCCCCTGATTTTTGGTCACTTGCCTTTTTCTTTCGATCCTATGCCGCCTTTGAAATTGAGGAGGCTGCTCGCTCATGGGTCCCACATGTCAGCCTCTATGAACAATAAACCTTTTCTTTGTTGGATTTATTTTTTACCCCTAATTTCTGGATATTTGCCTTTTTTCTTTTGATCCCCTGCGGCCTTTGAAACGATGAGGACGATGCTGGCAGGTCGGTCCCACATGTCATCTTCTATGAAGAATAAAAGTTTCCTTTGTTGGATTTACTTTTGACCCCTAATTTCTGGCTATTTTCCTTTTTTCTTTTGATCCTCTGCCGACTTTGAAATGATGAGGATCTGTTGTGAATCTGTCCCACATGTCAGACTCTCTGAACTATAAATGTTTCCTTTCTATGATTTATTTTTGACCCCTATTTTCGGGATACTTGCTTCTTTTTTTTTGGATATCCTACCGCATTTGAAATGTTGAGGACGCTGCTGGCTCATGGGTCCCACATGGCATCCTCTTTGGACGATAAACCTTCATTTCTTGTTAATGACAGGTTTATACGTATTATTTTTGAGACTAATACAAGCTCTTTCGCTCCAAGATCTTGCAAGTTAATAGAATATATATCATGGAATTATTAGGATATGTTTTAAATTTCAAATCCACTTTATGAATTTTTAAAAATACCGTGATCCATGTGGGTATGGAGCGATCAAGGATTTTCATATTGGCCATGAGCAGTTTCAAAAATTGCAACCCAATAAAAAAAATACAAACAACTTTTATGTAGAATCTCCGTGTTTTTGTTTTTTTGCCAATCATAGGATCTGTGGTTCTTTAGAAAAGGGCCGACATTGCATGAGCAGAAAGGCCCATTTCTAGTTATTGGGCTTCGACAGCCGGAGCAAGTAGGCCAATAGCAAATACCATGTAGATGGCCGTTGGAACCCAAATGTATTTGTTGCCTAGACTTAGATGCCAAACTCAGCCTTATTGACATGAACCTTGCTATGCACACGACAATTTCAGTCCGATCCGTGTACGAAACACAAGATCCAAACCCTTCGTGTGAGGTAGCAGGTGGCAGCACACCTCCAGATGCTCAATCGTACATACACATATCATATAGGAGTTATTGTATGTACATCTGTTCCGTATTGACATGTTTTTTCTTTAGTCCACAAGTGGGGTCCGCACAGTCACCTAGGTCGCTCATCTACTTCATTGCTCGTAGTTGATGCATGTTTAGTGGCCTGCAATAAGAATCACTGCCCCCAGGGATGTACTTTACCCTTTAGCGGCGAAAAAAATAGGAATGGTCCTCTCATGAGTATGATCAACAAGAGGTGGCTATTTTTTTGACGTTTTCAATTGGGTAGCTACATTGTGCGGACCAGCTTAATTTGACGTTTTCAACTGGGTAGCTACATTGTGCGGACCGCACATGCACAACCAAAGTCATGTGTTGGTATGTGCCTTCTTTTTGGCACAACAAGAGGTGGCTATATTATAAAGGACGTACACACATTGTAATTATAGTGCTGAAATAAAGTCAATCCTAAAACAGCCATGCATGGGTTATAATATGAAGGCAACACGAAATACAAAAGCAGGGCAGTGTTCAAATAAACTGATTCAAACTAGTACGTACTAAAAACAGTGTACTACTTCTCAACACTTCAAGCATAATAAAAAAGTGCGTCAGTGTTTTTTTAAAGGTAACACCGAACGGGCAATGTTTAAAGCAGGCTTAAACCACATAGCCGCTTGTCGGACAATACCCCAACCATCTCTGGGAAGGCTGATAACTCCCACAGTCTCACCTTCATCTGGCTGGAGGTTGCAGCGCAAAATTTTAGGGTATTCATTATGAAGAAACTTCCGGTATGCTGTGTGTAGACGCGGTTTTCCTCATGAATGGAACCAATGTGCCATCGGAGCTTTGGATTCACGCTTCTTCAGATTGGCAATGATCGGGTAATTGAGTCCGAGGAACAGAGAGTGGTCGCCGAGGCTGTTAACCTGCCTCCAAAGAGAGTCTCCGCACGTGCGGTAGATAAGGGATCCTGCTCAAAGACGTAGGTGGCAACGGAGGATCTTGCCATAGTGAAGCCCATTAGCGACAAAGGGAATGTCGGGAGGTACTTCAAAGATTGGCAATCCCAATGTTGTTTCTTGTAAGGATGATCATCAATCGCTTGCCATCGGAGATGGAGCGAGGAACCACGCGTACTGCTGATCATCCACCACCGGTGGCGGGATTACAAACGGGAGCATCAGGTTTTCTGCAATATTAGAAATGGAGACGAATAGGGTGTTACTGGCAACCATATTCAAACAGCAGCATTGTTCATCGTTCATGCTCACAGTATAAATACGACTATGTAAGCTAAGGACATTGGTCATTCATGTGTTCAAATCGAGTGTCCAATATATCAGTTATACTGCATCCATCCCACGAAACTAGTCTTAACTTCGCCAAAACTAGACACTAGTTAGTGTATACACAGTTATATACTACCTCTGTCCCGAAAGTGTCCGAGATTTGTCCAAATTCAGATGTATCTAGACAGTGAAAGCATATAGATACATTCAAATTTTGACAAATATATATCATCTTAAGTTTAAGTCCTGTGCTGTAGTTAATTCCCTTTGTCTTAAGTGATCTATTAGAGAGCTTCCCTGTGACCACCCGAGGGGTAAGAAATGTTTAACTGTATAAGTGGATTGCCTAGGCCTTTCCATCAGTTCGGACTTTTGGTTGCGTTGGCTAGTCGATGAAGCTTGACATGGTGTCAGAGCCAGGGTCTCGAGTTCGAGTCCTGGCTTTCGCAATTTATCCTAAAATTTCCGCCCTTGCGATCAGTTCGGACTTTTGGTTGTGTTGGTAGTGCATTAAGCTTCACAAGAAAGAAATGCCTTTTTATAGCTAACCCCAAGTCTGGTAACATTTGCAAAATAGGTATCAGATGCAGCTATCCATTCAGTAGAAGAATTTGCATTTTAGAGTTGAAGGTCCATAATCTCTTCTCTACTATTGATAGTAAAGGGTACACATGGTATTTGTTTACCTCATTTTCACGTTCTAAAAAAGGTACGCCATATGGTTGTGCTAAGTTAAACTGATTTAAGTCTGTTCAAGTTTGTCGAAAGTTATACTACCAACATCTAAAACATCAATATAGGTTCATATATTACACAAGATATTTTGATTTTCTTTTCTCCAACACATGCCTAGTCGTGCATCATTATATATTAGAGCATACAGGGTTGTAGCAAGGCTACGAAAAACTGAGAAAGCTGTGGCACCCCCGGGATCAGGGTTAGACAAATACCAGATCTTCGTCTGACATAAGCCTAACCTCGAGCTCGAGAGACTACAGTGAGGGAATCGGTAACACAACAGTGACTCTACGACTCAAAAGAATATATTACAACTCTTAGAAGAGTAAGATCCAAATTATTACACGCAGAGGTCACTGACCCAACATTCAACAAGCAACGGAAGCAAATTATGTTATTCTAAATAACAAGATAGCAAAGGGCTTAAGAAGCCATAACATAAGGCGACGTCCCAGCCCATAAGTCGCAGTGCTTTGCTCGGGAACTCCAAACTAACCATCGATGTTAACGTAGAAACCACCTTCGGCTGTAGCGACTTCATCTGAAACAAAAGCATGCAAAGCTGAGTACAGGGACTCAGCAAGACTTAGTACAACCTTTTAGCAAAGCGGGTATGCAGGCTTTCTGGTAGATCTTCTTTTGCGTAAAGCCAGTTTTCCTTTGTAAGATAAGAGAGAAGAGAAGCTCGACTACTCAGAACCTTTGAAAGGGGATAAGAGAGCGACATCTCTATCTCTATTGATCATCATATTGTATCCACCAATCTTCATCATCTCGAACCACTATCCTCGGATCACCCCCTCAACACCCGAAGAAGGTGTCCGTAAACACACATTGTTTGCCAAGTTTTACGATCAGGTTAAAGTTGTCTATGATCACAGAATCCATTCCCAAGTCGTCCATAACCGTGGACACGGCTTTTCGAAAAGATTTAACCCTGCAGGGGTGCACAACTTTACCCACACGTGCCAACCGACTCTTAATGCCAATATATTAGCTCTCTTCCGTGGAAAGCCGGCAGAGGGTGGTCGACCACGACCTTTACCTTGCTGTCGCCGAGACCATGAGTCACGCGCTAAGGATTGTTCCGCCGTAACGGGTCAAGTCCCGAAGTCGGTCCTTAACGATGTGAGGCGAGGTGGGTTTCACCAGGGACTCTAACCCAAGCCACCTCGGCCACGCTTACCTACCTGTATGCTATTCACCTTTTCACAAACATTTTCAATGCATATGTCCAAATAACGCGCAAACTATGTGACTCATGGAATCTACTAGGCAAGTTAGTGAGTCGAGAGGGTACCATAATAGGGACTCGTGTGGTTGTACGCTCGGTCTTGGTTCAAGAGGCGAGAACTCGGTTCCTAGGGTCGGCAGAAACGAAACAACCCACCACATCCCAATGTGGCCTCTCGTCTGAGCCTTTAATCATGTTTATTATCATCTATATACTTACCACGTCAACCTGTCAAGCTAGATTCATTTCATTTCATTGTGAGGCTCCAGTCCGAAGACCGGAGTAGTAGCGTAACAAACTAAGCATGGCTAAGCATAAAGAGATAAAGGCTCTCGCGACGCACACATGCCAAACCTAGTTATGCTAGGAGCAGTGGATCAGGGTATCGAGGCTACAAAGGTCGGACATGCAATAGATAGGGTAACTCTATCTACCGATAAAAGACAGTTGAATCGTATGCGATATGTAGGAACCACAGATAAAAGCATTTCGAAATCATAGATGAACCAGGTTAGGGCTTGCCTTGTCCCTCAGCGGATGAGTACTGTTCTTCGGTGGCGTTGACGTCGGACTCCGGCTCAGATCCTATCGCGAAGAACCAAACACCGGAAAGGGAAATAAACAATCACCACATGGCATAATGCAATGCGCATCCAATATGAATGATATGTCAGGTTAAAGGAATTCGGTAAACCCTAGGTGCATCGTCAAATTAAAGGGGTTCCGACATCGGACCCCGACATATGAGAGGGTTCGATTAGGGTTTCGCTAAATTTGCAAGTTTAAAGGGTGTAATGATGTATGAGATGCTCATAAACATGTAGGATTTTAAATTCTGAGCAAATTGATATATAATACATCATTTTCTAAATTATTAAACAAAACAGAAAATAAAAAGAGTCGGCTGACGTCATCATGATGTCAGCACGACGTCATGTTCGCCATGGCTGGCCAGATTGGCCACGGCCTCGATGCTACGGGGTGCCAGGGCGTGTGCGACCACACCCGTTGGATGCGCGGGCTCGCGGTGAACCAAATGAGGGCGGCGCCACCCTCAGATGGTCGCCGGAGCGACCACGACGGCGGTGGCCGGCGGCAGAACAAGCAGGCGCACGTCGCCGGCGCAATAGGCGGCAACCTAGGGCAAGCGGTGAGCACCAGGAGGACCAGGAGCTCACCCTGACCACGCCGGTGAAGACGGCGTCGCCGGAGGTGGCCGGACGGCGGAGAAATCGGCGACGAACGGTGGTGGCCGGCGTCGGGGACGAAGCCCGATTGGCGCTGTAGAGGGCTCCCCGGCGGCTGCCGCTTAGCTGAGGAGGAAGAGGGGTCGAGGCGGACCTCCTGGCGGTGGCGGCCCGGCGTGGGGAGGCGCGGAACGGCGGCGACGACGGTTTGGTGGCGCGCAGCTCAGAGAGGAGGAGAGGGAAAGAAGGAGGCGAAATGGGGGTTCTCCACGGCGGCGGCGGCGCTTTATAGGAGCTCAGGGGGCGGCGGGAGGCATCCGAGCCGCCGGCGCCATCGACGGCGAGGGACGCGCCAGGCAGCTGTGTGCCTGCGTGCGTGGAGAAGAAGACAGGGGGGAATTTTTGCGAAAACCCCCCTGGTCTTTAGGGTTTTCTCGGGAAAAATAAAAACAGGAGGGATTTTGATGATTTTTGGGGTATTTTGACCCAAAATTTTGAGGGGCTTTTTGCACCAAACTTTAATAGAGCAAAACTGTAACTTTTGGCAACATTGTTTCAACTCATATTAGTGCAAAATTTTCTAATTAAATGCAAATGCATGCATGCTTATGAACAAACCAGCAACATTTATTTGATTAACAAAGTGGTTCTGTTACAAAAGCAAAAAGAAAGAACTATACGGGGGACTACATGCAGCTAACTTTGCTAGGCCTGCAGGTGCTAAATCTTATATATATATGAGGTTGTAGATATTAGTCGTAAACTTACTCAAACTTAAATAACATTGAATTAGGAAAAAGATAACCTGAGTTATTTTGAATGAGGGGACGTCACAATCACTAATCAAAGATAATTGTGGGAAACTGAAATCTATTCAAGAAAATGGGAGAAATAATGTATCAAAAACAAAATTAATTATACCATTTTGCAGATGGTTCACCGATATAAACAAAGAACTGTTTGATCTGCATGTAGGTACATCCAATCAACGCTTTTTCCCCGATCTCTAGAAAATATAAGCTACGCATGTAATTACAAATGATTTTCTTCTATTTTTCTGTTTCTACGTTAACATTTGAGATACTTGTTAATTACATCCATATTCTGCAGTTGCATAGAGTTACTAATTCAGGAATGCATTCACATACGGAGTATACTATGTTTGCTGATGACTGACTAGTACTAATTCATTGCAAGCAACGGTTCATTCATATTCAGATAAAGGATGTGATCGTTAAGTCATATACTTATGAAAGTCCTTATGCATCTCTCTAATGCAGATGGCGGGGGTCTCTCGTCCTCCTTTTGGAGGCAAAATCAATTAGTTATATATGAAACAATGGGTGTAAAAGGTTATCAAAAAGGGTGCCTTCATAGTGCTACGTTATCTTTTGAGATACCGGTTAATTACATCCATATTCTGCATTGGCGTAGAGTTACTAATTCAGGAATGCAATCACATACTAAGCATACTATGTTTGTTGGTGGCTAATTAGTACTACTAATTCATTGCAAGCAACGGTTCATTCATATTCAGCAAAAGGGGGTGTGATCATTAAGTCATTTAAGAAAGGTAAAATATAAACAAGGTAGTTCATTAATAACTTCATTGGTTAAGGCAGTGTATCATGCAATGCAAAAGGACTGAAAAAATACTAATTTGCGGTGTCCCAGAAGTACGTGGAGCCGTCAGTTTCGTCCACCGCAAAAACGTGGCCACCGAGTTCAATGGCATCACAGTAATTTGGATAATCAGGTGCAGGTGTAAGGGCCTCCAGCATTCTCCAGTCGCCACCCCCTTCAAGGTAGAAAATCATTTTGTCGAACAAGGCGATGAGCTTGTAATCTGCGTACCTCCCACCTTTTGTGGGCACTTGGCAGATTACAATCTTCAACAAATCAATTGCTGGACCCCAGTTAAAAGAGTATGCAGGTTGATATGAAAAACTACAATGATAGATCTTCGAAGCACGTAGGGATGGAAGGGGATATGTCGCTCGGTGTAGACGTTCACGAGGCACCACTGGTACCCATGATGATCGGCGGCGGCGATCCAGTCGCCGTTCGCGCCAAGCCATTTTCTGTCATGCATGAACGGCGTGGCAGCGTAACGGCGAGGATGGTCGAGGGGCACCAGGTCGTACACGGTATCATGCAGACGAGATGCTGTCGCCCAATCCCAGTGTTCATCGAACCAATAAGCAGGCAGAGGTATCAGCAGGCAGGGTTCACCCCAATGGTGCATCTTACCTTCATCCTTGCTGATCCGGTCGTAGAGCTCCCTAGAACATGCGGCAAGTCGGACGGTGTAGGTAACGTCCAGATGCGCAGCGATGAGGTCGGTGTTGTTGCCGGTGAGAGCCTCCCAGTGGCCTTCCCCGCCGCCCCGGCAAAGCCTAGAATAATTCATCACGTGAAGATGGATTTAGGTGGATGGCGGATGCAACCGCGCTTGGGGATTTCGGAGGAGAGGGCGAGCGCTATGGAAGGAAAGATGCGGCGTGGTGGGGATTGCTGGCGTGTAGTTGACGTGGGAGTTAGAAATCTTTGTGGTGTAACTTTTCTTCAAGTCCCCGGCAACGGCGCTAGAAATTTAGCTTGACACGCGTACAGCACGCGACCGTTGGGAACCCCAAGTGGAAGGTGTGATGCGTACAGCAGTAAGTTTCCCTCAGTTAGAAACCAAGGTTTATCGAACCAGTAGGAGTCAAGAAGCACGTTGAAGGTTGATGGCGGCGAGATGTAGTGCGGCGCAACACCAGGGATTCCGGCGCCAACGTGGAACCTGCACAACACAAACCAAGTACTTTGCCCCAACGAAACAGTGAGGTTGTCAATCTCACCGGCTTGCTGTAACAAAGGATTAGATGTATAGTGTGGATGATGATTGTTTGCAGAAAACAGTAGAACAAGTATTGCAGTAGATTGTATTTCAGTAAAGAGAATTGGACCGGGGTCCACAGTTCACTAGAGGTGTCTCTCCCATAAGATAAACATCATGTTGGGTGAACAAATTACAGTTGGGCAATTGACAAATAAAGAGGGCATGACCATGCACATACATATTATGATGAGTATAGTGAGATTTAATTGGGCATTACGACAAAGTACATAGACCGCTATCCAGCATGCATCTATGCCTAAAAAGTCCACCTTCAGGTTATCATCCGAACCCCCTCCAGTATTAAGTTGCTAACAACAGACAATTGCATTAAGTATTGCGCGTAATGTAATCAATAACTACATCCTCGGACATAGCATCAATGTTTTATCCCTAGTGGCAACAGCACATCCATAACCTTAGAGGTTTCTCTCACTCCCCCAGATTCACGGAGACATGAACCCACTATCGAGCATAAATACTCCCTCTTGGAGTTACTAGCATCAACTTGGCCAGAGCCTCTACTAATAACAGAGAGCATGCAAGATCATAAACAACACATAGATATAAATTGATAATCAACATAACATGGTATTCTCTATTCATCGGATCCCAACAAACACAACATATAGAATTACAGATAGATGATCTTGATCATGTTCGGCAGCTCACAAGACCCGACAATTAAGCACAATGAGGAGAAGACAACCATCTAGCTACTGCTATGGACCCATAGTCCAGGGGTAGACTACTCACACATCACTCCGGAGGTGACCATGGCGGCGTAGAGTCCTCCGGGAGATGATTCCCCTCTCCGGCAGGGTGCCGGAGGCGATCTCCTAAATCCCCCGAGATGGGATTGGCGGCGGCGGCGTCTCTGGAAGGTTTTCCGTATCGTGGCTCTCGGTACTGGGGGTTTCGCGACGAAGGCTATTTGTAGGCGGAAGGGTAGGTCAGGGGGCGTCGCGAGGGGCCCAGGAGACAGGCTGGCGTTGAAAGAACATCTCTCACATTATGTTTTGTGTGTTTGATGTCAATATATGTGATACACTAATGTTTGTTTAAGTGGTACAGGGTTTACATAGATTCATATTTATGTGTGTTGGATTTGGTCGGTCTGTCAAAAGTTAACAGCAAAAGATGGCCAGGCCGGATAATCCGGGCCGGATATTGTTGAAATATCCGGCCCCCTGATTTTGGCTAAGTCTTCGAGGGAAAAGCAGCGCAGTATGGGGGCCGGACATTTGCCCGGATATTGTCCCGGTATTGTACCAGGGCCGGAATATCCGGGCCGGATATTTTGGAAATATCCGGCCCCCCCGATTTTGGCTAAGGACTGGAAGAAAAACAAGTCTGGCATAGGGCCGGATATTTGGCCGGATAATGTCACGGTTTTGTCCCGAAGGCCGGATTATCCGGGGGGGGGGGGGGATTATCCGGCCCCTACTTAGGCCGGAATATCCGGCCCCCCGGAAGCTGCAACGGCTCAATTTTGAGGGGAGGTATAAATACCCCCCTTCTTCTACCTTGGTTGCTTGCTCAATCATTACACAAGAAATCTGCCAAGCCACCTCCATTAGAGCCACCTCAAGAAACTCAAGATTTGCAAGATCTCCTTCCTCCCCCAACCAAAGCTCTTGATCTTTGGGGATTCGAAGGAGAAGACACCGATCTACATCCTCACCGAAGCGTTCTTCATTTCCCCCTCTCTTGTTTGAGGGATCTCATGCTAGTGTTCCTATTTGGTTCCCTAGTTGATTTGTGTTGATGTATTGTTGTTGATTGTTGTGTTGTAACAGATTTGGGAGCCTCCAATTTGGTTATGGATGTGTGCCCCAAGAACCTTGTAAAGGCCCGGTTTCCGCATCGAGGAAATCCCTTAGTGGAAGTGGGCTAGGCCTTCGTGGCGTTGCTCACCGGAGATCTGAGTGAAGCCTTCGTGGCTGTTGGTTTGGCTTTCGTAGCAACCACACTCCTCCAAACGTAGACGTACCTTCTTGCAAAGGAAGGGAACTACGGGAATCATCTCCGTGTCATCGCGTGCTCCACTCTCGGTTACCTCTATCCTATTCTATCTCTATATTGCTTAGATATATCTTGCTTAGTTGTTAGCCTTGTCATATAGGTAAATTCACTTAGTTGCATATCTAGAGAATTTACCTTTTGTGTCAAGCCTAAATTGAAAAAGAACTAAAAATTGGTTAGCACCTATTCACCCCCCCCCCCCCTCTAGGTGCGGCATACGATCCTTTCAATTGGTATCAGAGCCTCGGCTCTTATTTCGGGCTTAACCGCCTAAGATTATGCCGGACGATGGACCATCGGAAGGGGAGACTAGGCCGGTCACCATGGATGATATCAACTCGTTGAATTCATACATGGATGCTCAAACGGAAAGCATGAGAAAAATGATTTCCGAGCTTTTGACGCCTCCCCGTCCCGTGGCTCCCACCGTAGAGGTTAATATCACGGATGCGGTTGTAGAGGGTGATACTTCGGTATTACCCTCCGCTACCACACCCATGGATGGTGATAACTCAAACACTGACAAACCCCCCATTGCATCTCCCAAGGGAACTAGTGGAAGTGAGAGCTACAATCGAGTACCTCCACCTTTCCAATCACCCGATATACCGGTTCCCCATCCTCATATAAACATCCGGGGCGACCCACCTAAGTTTTCTGTTAATGATTATGATACTTGGCAATTTGAGTTTAGCTCTCATGTTCGCAGTGCCTCCAATGAACTTTGGAGAATCATCGAGGAAGGCTTCAATCCTTACAACCCCAAGAAGTTGACGAGAAGAGAAGCGGTTGATAGTCAACTCAACAACACCGCCTTGCACATGATTCAAACCGCCGTGGGGACAAAGGAGTTGACTCGTGTTCGGAATTTCACCACCGCCAAGGATGCTTGGGATGCTTTGGCCGCGAGTTGCATTGGAAGCGAGAGCACAAGAAGGAACAAGTATAATGCTCTTCGGAATAAAGCCGAAGGATTCATGAGGCTTCCGGATGAAGATCATGAAGACATGTATGGAAGACTTCTCACCGTTGCCGACGCCTTCCGGATTGTTGGTGCCTCTCACATTAATGACTCTTGGATCAAGGAGAAGTACATTGAGTGCATGATGCCGTTCGAGCCTATTGATGTCAAGACTCTTGTCGGAAGAGAATACTATGCCTCTCTCACCTCTCAACAAGCCATGCACGAGATGCAAGCTCTCAAGGTCCTTGAGCAAAACTCTCATGATTCCCGCAACCGTGCCATTGGGATGACAAAAGGGTCCAACCTTGCCTTGGTGGTCAACCCCGAGCAAGAAGTGATTCCTCAAGAATCTTATAGGGCATCTTGGAGCATGACCTATCCGGAAGACTTGGAACACCACTACCATGACCACATGGCATTCCATGCAAACACCTTTTGGATTGATCCTTCCAAGGCCAAGGAGGACAACATCAAGAGAAACAACTCAAGGGGTACCTCAAGCTCAGGCCCAAGAACAAGATCTTGCTACAATTGCAATGACAAGCGCCATTTCATTGCCGAATGTCCCTATGAGAATAGGGAGACTCATGGTGGAAGGCTCATCCCCAAGGACAGGAGCAAAGACTCAAAGGGCAAATATTCAAAGCCCCTCAACAAGAAATTCTACAACAAGAACAAGAAGGGCAAGAGGCCCTCAAGAATTGTGCTAGTGGCTAATGAAGAATACTCTTCCGATGAGATTGCAAGTGCTAGTGATGATGATGAAGAGGAAAGCTCAAGAGAAGTGGCCGCCATTGTCACCACCAACATTCCCTCTTCCTCTCTCTTTGATTCACTCAATGAGAACCCTCAACGCAAGAATGCACATTGCTTCATGGCAAGGTCCTCCTTGGACACATCAATTGTGCTATCAACTCAAGAAGAGTACACCTCCGGAGATGAAGATGTTGATGATGAAGAAGATGCAACCTCAAATGGATTGGTTGCCCTTGCCTCCCTCGCTACTAACTCTTCATCAACAAGCGAATCTCACAATGAGGTCATTCATGTGGAGGAAGAAAGTTGCCTTATGGCTAAATCTTCCGAGGTATCATCTCCTAACCCCTCTATGCCTAACATTGCTAATGATCTAGGGGTTGACCCCGCTAGTCTAAAAGTGAAACAAGAGATGCTAGAGTTTGATGAGTTCATTAGTAGCCTACAAGGTAACACTAAGAAGCATGTTTCAAGTCTCATGGTTCGTATGGCTCAACTAAATGCTACTCTTGAGAAAAAGTGCCAAATAGAGAGAGAGGACTCTCTAGAAATACATGCTCTTAAAAATGCTCTTGAGGAATGTCAAGAAACTATAGCATCTCTTGAAGAGAAGCTAGAAAGTCTTGAAAAACCTCAAGATAAACTTAACAAGCTCACTAAAGCTAGAGATCTTGCTAGAGCTAAGACTAAAGTGCTTATAAAGGAAAAGGCCAAATTTGGTGTTGATCATGAGAAACTTGTGAAGGATCTAGATGAACTAGACAAGGCTCACAAAGCCTTGAAGAGTGAATACTCTCTCCTCTCCGGGTCTTATGAGCAACTTCAAATTAGGCTTGCTTCATATGACATGCCTAGTACCTCTACTCCTTCATGTGATCATGCAAATATAATTGAGGAAAATGCTAGGTTGAAAGATGAACTTGCTAGGACCTCCTCTCCCCAAAGTAAACTTTCCTTGGATGATCTTTTGAGTAAGCAAAGGTCAAACAATGGGAAGGAGGGACTTGGTTTTAATACCAAGGCTAAAAAGGCAAACAAGAAAAAGACCAAGCCCGCACATGAGAAAGCTAATGGTGAACCCCGAAAGGGCAACACCATTAATGATGATGGTGCGGGAATAGATAACCCTCACTATGTTCTCTTTAAAGATTATTATGGTGATGTTTATGCTAAATATGTTGGTCCATATGATGGTTATGTTGCTTGGTCTATTTGGGTTCCAAAGACCCTTGTTGCTAACAAAAGAGGACCCATTGAAAAATGGGTACCTAAATCCAAGAATTGATCTCATGTAGGACTATGCCGCCGGAGGTTCAAAATGGGTACTTGATAGTGGATGTACAAGTCATATGACCGGCGGCAAGAACCTCGTCAAAGAGTTGAGGCCCAACATAAATAATATCACCGTCTCCTTTGGTGATAATTCTACATCCGAGGTATTGGGTTTTGGCAAGGTTGTGGTTGCACACAACATTACTCTTGTGGATGTCATGCTTGTCAAAACCCTTGGTTACAATTTGCTTTCCGTTTCCGCCCTTGGCAAGATGGGTTTTGCCGTCTTTATTGATAAAGATATTGTGGTCCTCTTGTGGAGCAAGACTCTAAAAGTCGCATTCGTTGGGTATCGCGAACACAACTTGTATGTGGTGGACTTTTCGGGGACCACCACGACAAGTGCGATGTGCCTATTCGGAAAGGCGGACGTGGGTTGGTTGTGGCATCGCCGCCTAGCCCATGTCAACATGAGAACTTTGCAAAGTCTTCACAAGGGGAACCATATTGTGGGACTAATGGAAAATGTGTCTTTTGCCAAAGATCGTGTTTGTAGGGCTTGTGTTGAAGGCAAAATGCATGACTCTCCGCATCCAAGCAAGACCATTATCTCTTCCAAGAGGATCTTGGAGCTCCTTCATGTGGATCTCTTTGGTCCCGTTACTCATGCAAGTCTTGGTGCGAAGAAACATTGCTTGGTGATTGTCGATGACTACTCAAGATACACTTGGGTCTACTTTCTCAAGACGGAAGATGAGACTCAACAAATATTCATTGACTTTGCTACCGAGGTGCAACGCCAACACAACCTCCTCATTATGGCAATAAGAAGTGACAACGGCTCCGAGTTCAAGAACTACACACTCAATGATTTTCTTAGTGATGAGGGGATTCGTCATCAATATTCCGCTGCTTACACCCCTCAACAAAATGGTGTTGCGGAGAGGAAGAACCGGACTCTTATGGATATGGCAAGGTCTATGATGGCAGAGTATAAATCCCGCTATAACTTTTGGGCCGAAGCCATCTCCACCGCTTGTCACTCCTCCAACCGGCTCTATCTCCGCAAGGGCTTGAACAAGACTCCATATGAAATACTCACCGGGAACAAGCCTAATATCTCATACTTCAAGGTGTTCGGGTGTAAGTGTTTCTACAAAATCAAAGGAGTTCGTTTATCTAAATTCGCTCCTAAAGCTTTGGAGGGTATATTTGTTGGTTACAGTGCCGAGTCTCACACTTATAGAATCTTTGATAAAGCCTCCGGGATTATCATTGAATCTTGTAGTGTGAAGTTCGAAGAAAATGATGGCTCCCAAGTGGAGCAAGTTGATGTTTGTGCAGGTGATGAAATACCTCAAGATGCCATAGTAAGAATGGGTGTGGGATTTTTCCGCCCCATTGAGGGACACGGTGTGGCGTCTCGGGAAGGACTATGCTCTACCACGGTGGAGCCCTCATCTTCTCAACATCAACAAACCCCATCAAGTGAAGCAAATGATGCACCAACCCAAGAACAAGAACAAAACCCTCCCTCTAGTGTGCAAGATCAAGGACAAGATCAAGGACAAGATCAAGGTCAAGATCAACCAAGAATCCATGATGGTTCCGACGAGTATCCATTTGATATTTGCTCCGCACCAAATGATGTCCAAGATCAAGCACATGATGTTGAGCACTCCCAAGAAATTGTAGTTGCTCAAGTTGAAGGTCAAGACGGGGACCCAAAAGATCAAGTTGATCAAGTGATACCTCCAAGGCTCAGAAGAACCAAGGAGGAGATCGAGGCCCGTCGTCTAGCAAGAAGAGAAAGGAACCTTGAGCTTCGTGATCACACTCATGATAAGGTTCTTGGTGATATAAGGGCAAAGGTTTCCACAAGAAGGCAATTGGCTAATTTTAGCAACCATCATGCTTATATCTCCTTAGTGGAACCCAAGAAAGTATTTGAAGCCCTTGAAGATTCGGATTGGTTGGAAGCTATGCACGAAGAACTCAACAACTTCAAGCGCAACAAAGTGTGGACTTTAGTAGAGAAGGCAAAGGGGTGCCGCAATGTTATTGGCACTAAATGGATATTCAAGAACAAGCAAGATGAGTTTGGAAATGTTGTGAGGAACAAGGCAAGATTGGTGGCTCAAGGGTTCTCTCAAGTTGAGGGAATTGACTTTGGAGAAACCTATGCTCCCGTGGCTCGTCTTGAGTCCATCCGTATCCTTCTTGCTTATGCATCGCATCAGAACTTTAAGTTACAACAAATGGATGTGAAAAGTGCATTTCTTAATGGTCCTATACATGAAGAGGTTTATGTTAAGCAACCCCCGGGGTTCGAGGATCTCAACTTCCCTAACCATGTCTACAAGCTCGATAAAGCTCTTTATGGTCTCAAACAAGCTCCTAGAGCTTGGTATGAGCACCTTAAGGAATTATTGGTAGACCGTGGGTTTGATGTTGGGCTAATCGATCCCACTCTTTTTACTAAGAGGGTCAATGGGGAGCTTTTCGTTTGCCAATTATATGCTGATGATATTATCTTTGGCTCTACTAACAAAGCTTTCAATGATGAATTCTCAAAGCTTATGACCGATAGGTTTGAGATGTCTATGATGGGAGAGATGAAGTTCTTCCTTGGTTTTGAGATCAAGCAATTGAGAGGAGGAACCTTCATCAACCAAGCAAAATATCTCCAAGACATGCTCAAGAGGTTCAAGATGACCGAGATGAAAGGTGTTGCTACTCCTATGGTTACCAAATGTCATCTTGCACTTGATCCCAATGGTAACGAGGTGGATCAAAAGGTATATCGCTCCATGATTGGATCCTTGCTTTACCTTTGTGCATCTAGACCGGACATAGTGTTGAGTGTTGGTGTGTGTGCAAGGTATCAAGCTTCTCCTAAGGAGAGCCACATGATAGCTCTCAAGAGAATCTTTCGATATTTGGTTGATACCCCAAGATATGGTATTTGGTACCCCAAAGGCTCAAGTTTTATTCTCAATGGGTACACCGATGCGGATTGGGCGGGAGACAAGGATGATAGGAAATCAACCTCCGGGGCTTGCCAATTTCTTGGTAGGTCCTTGGTGTGTTGGTCATCCAAGAAGCAAAATTGTATATCTCTCTCCACCGCCGAAGCCGAATATGTTGCCGCCGCAAGTGGATGCACTCAATTGTTATGGATGAGGCAAACTTTAAAGGAATACGGTGTCATTTGTGACAAAGTGCCTCTATTATGTGACAATGAAAGTGCTATCAAGATTGCCTATAATCCGGTGCAACATTCAAGAACGAAGCATATTGAGATCCGGAATCATTTCATTAGGGATCATGTTGCCCGTGGTGATATTGAGATCATCTATGTTCCTACCAAAGATCAACTTGCCGATATATTCACGAAGCCTCTTGATGAAGCAAGGTTCACTTATTTGAGGAATGAGCTAAATATCATCGATTCAAGGAGTATAGCTTGACCATCTTGCAAACACACCTTCGTATCAAAACTTTATTTGGTTTAGATGTGGGCATGGAAATAGGGGGAGTGCGGTTTAAATAATTGAGCTATCCCTCCCCCCATAATGCCAACATTAAAGATTTCATTCTCGTTATATCATATGTTGATATGTGAGCTTAAATGATGAGTATTGGTTTGGACCCAAGATATATCTTCGCGGTGCCATACCATAACACTCATATATGGTGGCCTAGGCCACCACACTCTTCTTCGTGAAGAGTTGGAGTTGTTTGGATTTTCATTGGATTTTATTGACATTTCCATGTTCTTATGGGAAATCACTCTAGTTTGGCCTTATTTGCTCATATCTTGCAAACTTGAGTGACCATGTACCATTAACAGTTTGTATCTTCTAAAACCTAAGCCTACTCTCTCCTATAAGCCATTTCCATCTTGCTCATTTGTCATATTTGGTAAAAACTTGGAGTTTGAGGTTTTTCGGTCGGATGATCTAGGTTGCTCCATCTTATTGGTAAATTTGCACCTTATATGTGACGTGATACATTATAGCATCGCATATGGGTCATGCAAATAACCAACGAAAGATGGGCCGGATTCACGGCGATTCTGGAATTTTCCAGAACCCCGGATAATCCGGCCCCAGGAGACCCCGGAAAATCCGGCCCGGCCGGATTATCCGCCCTAAGCTAGGGCCGGATTATCCGGCCTGGGCAGATCTTGAAAGGGTTGAGGTCGAGGCCGCGGGGGGGGCAAACGGTTCACACCACCCCCCATGCGCCTCTCTCTCCTCTTTCTCCTCTCAAGATCACCGGACCTCCTCCTCCTCGCCGGAGACGCTCCGTCCGCCCCCTCTCGGAGTTCTTGGGTGGATCGGGTGCATCTCCTCCCTAGCTACCTTCTCCTCCAAGCGGTTTCCACAATGGATGTGGGTATGATTCACAATCTCTAACCCTAGATGTTGTGTTTTATATGTGCTATTTTCTTGGTGGAATTGGTGTCTAGTTGTTCCAAATCTCGTGTAGTGTACTCCTCTTGCATGCTATGAGGCCGATCTAGTCTTAGACAAGCTTTTGATTGGAAAACTGCAACTTTCGCAGGGCCGGATTATCCGGCCCCCGCGCTGGCCGGATTATCCGGCCTGGCCGGATTATCCGCCCCCTGGGGACCCCGGATTATCCGGCCTGGAGCTTCATCGCCGCTGCAGTTTTTGCTTCAATCTATCATGTCTAGATTTGTACCGACTTATAGCATGTTTCTCGAGTATATTACTGTATCTTACATGACTTATGAGCATTACCTTCTCTTTGCTACCCGCCTTTGCTTCTCACAGGTGGTGCTTCTCGGGGTGGTTGGAGACGCTCAAGGCATGATCGATCTAGTGACGAGTTTGCACCCAATGCACCTCGCAAGTCCGTCGCTTCAAGGCGGAAGAACAAGGAAGTGAGGGAGAACTACAAGGCCATGGACCCAGTCTCTTATTCCTCTATCCGCATGAAGAACTGGTATGAAGATGTTCCAAGGGATGAAGAGATAGAGGGCAAGAGATACTGGTGCATGGAGCAGGAGTTCATCTACAAGGATGTCTATGAGCCCATGAAGAATCTGAGACCCATGCAAGCTATCGATGTGGACATTCTGGCGGTCAACAATCACTTTGAAGATGCAATCTGGGTAGCTGGAAGGCTGGGCTTGCATGATATCATGAAGATTCAATGTGACTATAGCCCAGATTTGGTGAAGCAATTCTTTGCCACTTTGGCAATCAAGAAAGATGAGGAACGCACTATGGAATGGATGACTGGCTCCACTCACTGCAGTGCCACTCTGCGCCGATTTGCTGGTATTCTTGGAGTTCCTGTTGATGAGGGTCGTCGCCTTCATGGACCACAACAGACAGATAAGAATGCTCTTGTGGATCTCTATACCTCAGCGGGAAAAGTTGGTTTTACTAAGGGGCTGCTTCCCATATACAGTCAGTTGCTCCGGTTCTTTCGGGCAACCATTTGCCCAAGTGGTGGTAACAATGATGCTCTCCGGGGAGCCCTTGTGGACCTTATGCACCTAAGCTATAAGTGTGCTCGTGAGCCTAATGAGGAACGGAACTACACTCTTGATATCATGGACTTTATCTTCCATGAGATCCATGATGCCATGGTCTCCCGGACCACCATACCCTATGCACCCTACATTCAGCTTCTCATCAACAACTCTGTGGCTTTGAGTGGTGAAGACTTGAGTGGGTATCCTCTTGTGAAGCACAATGTCAAGAAGGCCTACAGGCTTAAGCCAGTCTCTTCAGCTGTTCCTGCACCTGACACTTTCATGGGTGATGCTCGTTCTAGTGGTTTTGCTCCTGCTCGTCATCCTGATGTCCCGGCTATGAGGAAGCAAGTGAGCCGGCTTAGTTGGTTTCAGCATCACATCCTTTGCATGAACATTGAGATCCATAAGGAGAACTATGCAGCTAGCCGAGAGCGTTCTGAGATTAAGCATACTCAGGCAGTTATTCTACACAAGCTCAGTGGTGATCAAGGTCCCCCGCCTCAGCCTCCAGCTCACCAGGGTTACAGTGGATGGCACTCTGCACAGGTTCCATGGAGTGATCTTGATGATTGCCTTCAAAGGTCCAACACCTCTCGCCGCTCTCCGGATGCATCTGACACTGATGAGGAAGAAGAGGAAGCGGCATGCCAGTCCGATGATGAAGAAGCCTCCGAGTGATTCCCATGGGACGTGTAGCATCGTGCTTGTCCCCTTTTTGGCATCTCGATGCCAAAGGGGGAGAAGTGTTCTATTAGGATTCTCGGGGATTTGCATGGTTTGGGCACAAGCATATGCGTTTATCATTCTTATATTGCTTGTGTTCCCTCTTATTTGAACTATTTGGTTTGTTTGTGTGCCGTTCAAAACTATGTGCTATGTGGTGTGAGACATTGTTATGGTTTTCGGATTTCTATTTGTTGAGATCAAGGATATTACATTATGTGTGATGCTATATCTCCGCATTATATATCTACACATGGGTATGATTTCTTGCATCCTATCTCAACTTCATATGTGTCAATGTCTATTGTTAGAGCTCATGTTGGATATCTCTTGTGTTGAGGCACCATACTCCTATGTGTTGTGTATTTGTATTCAAATGCAAATTACTTATATGCACACATGTAGGGGGAGTGCCTCTATGTTTTGCCATCATGCTTGTCTCTATGGTGATTCCCTTGCAAATCCGTATATTGTCATCAAACACCAAAAAGGGGGAGATTGAAAGAACATCTCTCACATTATGTTTTGTGTGTTTGATGTCAATATATGTGATACACTAATGTTTGTTTAAGTGGTACAGGGTTTACATAGATTCATATTTATGTGTGTTGGATTTGGTCGGTCTGTCAAAAGTTAACAGCAAAAGATGGCCAGGCCGGATAATCCGGGCCGGATATTGTTGAAATATCCGGCCCCCTGATTTTGGCTAAGTCTTCGAGGGAAAAGCAGCGCAGTATGGGGGTCGGACATTTGCCCGGATATTGTCCCGGTATTGTACCAGGGCCGGAATATCCGGGCCGGATATTTTGGAAATATCCGGCCCCCCCGATTTTGGCTAAGGACTGGAAGAAAAACAAGTCTGGCATAGGGCCGGATATTTGGCCGGATAATGTCACGGTTTTGTCCCGAAGGCCGGATTATCCGGGGGGGGGGGGGGGGCGGATTATCCGGCCCCTACTTAGGCCGGAATATCCAGCCCCCCGGAAGCTGCAACGGCTCAATTTTGAGGGGAGGTATAAATACCCCCTTCTTCTACCTTGGTTGCTTGCTCAATCATTACACAAGAAATCTGCCAAGCCACCTCCATTAGAGCCACCTCAAGAAACTCAAGATTTGCAAGATCTCCTTCCTCCCCCAACCAAAGCTCTTGATCTTTGGAGATTCGAAGGAGAAGACACCGATCTACATCCTCACCGAAGCGTTCTTCATTTCCCCCTCTCTTGTTTGAGGGATCTCATGCTAGTGTTCCTATTTGGTTCCCTAGTTGATTTGTGTTGATGTATTGTTGTTGATTGTTGTGTTGTAACAGATTTGGGAGCCTCCAATTTGGTTGTGGATGTGTGCCCCAAGAACCTTGTAAAGGCCCGGTTTCCGCCTCGAGGAAATCCCTTAGTGGAAGTGGGCTAGGCCTTCGTGGCGTTGCTCACCGGAGATCTGAGTGAAGCCTTCGTGGCTGTTGGTTTGGCTTTCGTAGCAACCACACTCCTCCAAACGTAGACGTACCTTCTTGCAAAGGAAGGGAACTATGGGAATCATCTCCGTGTCATCACGTGCTCCACTCTCGGTTACCTCTATCCTATTCTATCTCTATATTGCTTAGATATATCTTGCTTAGTTGTTAGCCTTGTCATATAGGTAAATTCACTTAGTTGCATATCTAGAGAATTTACCTTTTGTGTCAAGCCTAAATTGAAAAAGAACTAAAAATTGGTTAGCACCTATTCACCCCCCCCCCCTCTAGGTGCGGCATACGATCCTTTCAGGCGTGGCCAAGGGTGGGGCCGCGCCGCCTGCCCTCCTGGCCACCTCGTGGCCCCACTTCGTTGACTCTTCGGTCTTCTGGAAGCTTCGTGGCAAAATAGGACCCTGGGCGTTGATTTCGTCCAATTCCGAGAATATTTCCTTACTAGGATTTCTGAAACCAAAAACAGCAGAAAACAAAGAATCGGCACTTCGGCATCTTGTTAATAGGTTAGTTCCAGAAAATGCACGAATATGACATAAAGTGTGCATAAAACATGTAGATATCATCAATAATGTGGCATGGAACATAAGAAATTATCGATACGTCGGAGACGTATCAGCATCCCCAAGCTTAGTTTCTGCTCGTCCCGAGCAGGTAAACGATAAACAAAGATAATTTCTGGAGTGACATGCCATCATAACCTTGATCATACTATTGTAAGCATATGTAGTGAATGCAGCGATCAAAACAATGTAAATGACATGAGTAAACAACTGAATCATATAGCAAAGACTTTTCATGAATAGTACTTCAAGACAAGCATCAATAAGTCTTGCATAAGAGTTAACTCATAAAGCAATAATTCAAAGTAGAGGTATTGAAGCAACACAAAGGAAGATAAAGTTTCAGCGGTTGCTTTCAACTTGTAACATGTATATCTCATGGATATTGTCAACATAGAGTATTATAACAAGTGCAATATGCAAGTATGTAGGAATCAATGCACAGTTCACACAAGTGTTTGCTTCTTGAGGTGGAGAGAGATAGGTGAACTGACTCAACAATAAAAGTAAAAGAATGGTCCTTCAAAGAGGAAAGCATCGATTGCTATATTTGTGCTAGAGCTTTGGTTTTGAAAACAAGAAACAATTTTGTCAACGGTAGTAATAAAGCATATGTGTTATGTAAATTATATCTTACAAGTTGCAAGCCTCATGCATAGTATACTAATAGTGCCCGCACCTTGTCCTAATTAGCTTGGATTACCGGGATTATCGCAATGCACATGTTTTAACCAAGTGTCACAAAGGGGTACCTCTATGCCGCCTGTACAAAGGTCTAAGGAGAAAGCTCGCATTGGATTTCTCGCTATTGATTATTCTCAACTTAGACATCCATACCGGGACAACATAGACAACAGATAATGGACTCCTCTTTAATGCATAAGCATGTAGCAACAATTAATTTTCTCATATGAGATTGGGGATATGTGTCCAAAACTGAAACTTCCACCATGGATCATGGCTTTAGTTAGCGGCCCAATGTTCTTCTCTAACAATATGCATGCTCTAACCATTAGGTGGTAAATCTCCCTTACTTCAGACAAGACGGACATGCATAGAAACTCACATAATATTCAACAAAGAGTAGTTGATGGCGTCCCCAGGAACATGGTTATTGCACAACAAGCAACTTAATAAGAGATAAAGTGCATAAGTACATATTCAATACCACAATAGTTTTTAGGCTATTTGTCCCATGAGGTATATATTGTAAAGGTAGAGGATAGAAGTTTTAAAGGTAGCACTCAAGCAATTTACTTTGGAATGGCGGAGAAATACCATGTAGTAGGTAGGTATGGTGGACACAAATGGCATAGTGGTTGGCTCAAGTATTTTGGATGCATGAGAAGTATTCCCTCTCGATACAAGGTTTAGGCTAGCAAGGTTATTTGAAACAAACACAAGGATGAAGCGGTGCAGCAAAACTCACATAAAAGACATATTGTAAACATTATAAGACTCTACACCGTCTTCCTTGTTGTTCAAACTCAATACTAGAAATTATCTAGACCTTAGAGAGACCAAATATGCAAACCAAATTTTAGCATGCTCTATGTATTTCTTCATTAATAGGTGCAAAGTATATGATGCAAGAGCTTAAACATGAGTACAACAATTGCCAAGTATCACATTATCCAAGACATTTTAGCAAATTACTACATGTATCATTTTCCAATTCCAACCATATAACAATTTAACGAAGAAGAAACTTCGCCATGAATATTATGAGTAGAGCCTAAGGACATATTTGTCCATATGCAACAGCGGAGCGTGTCTCTCTCCCACACAAAGAATGCTAGGATCCATTTTATTCAAACAAAACAAAAACTAAAACAAACCGACGCTCCAAGCAAAGCACATAAGATGTGACGGAATAAAAATATAGTTTCAGGGGAGGAACCTGATAATGTTGTCGATGAAGAAGGGGATGCCTTGGGCATCCCCAAGCTTAGACGCTTGAGTCTTCTTGATATATGCAGGGGTCCACCGGGGCATCCCCAAGCTTAGAGCTTTCACTCTCCTTGATCATGTTGTATCATCTCCCTCTCTTGATCCTTAAAAACTTCCTCCACACCAAACTCAAAACAACTCATTAGAGGGTTAGTGCACAATCAAAATATACATGTTCAGAGGTGACATAATCATTCTTAACACTTCTGGACATTGCACAAAGCTACTGAAAGTCAACGGAATCGAAAAATCCATCGAACATAACAAAACAGGCAATGCGAAATAAAAGGCAGAATCTGTCAAAACAGAACAGTTCGTAATGAAGAATTTTATTGAGGCACCAGACTTGCTCAAATGAAAATTCTCAAATTGAATGAAAGTTGCGTACATATCTGAGGATCACTCACGTAAATTGGCATAATTTTCTGAGTTACCTACAGAGAATTTTTCCCAGATTCGTGACAGCAAAGAAATCTGTTTCTGCGCAGTAATCCAAATCTAGTATGAACCTTGCTATCAATGACTTTACTTGGCACAATAAAACACTAAACTAAGATAAGGAGAGGTTGCTACAGTAGTAAACAACTTCCAAGACACAAAATAAAAACAAAGTACTGTAGTAAAAACATGGGTTGTCTCCCATAAGCGCTTTTCTTTAACGTCTTTCAGCTAGGCGCAGAAAGTGTGTATCAAGTATTGTCAAGAGACGAAGTGTCAACATCATAATTTGTTCTAATGATAGAATCAAAAGGTAACTTCATTCTCTTTCTAGGGAAGTGTTCCATACCTTTCTTGAGAGGAAATTGATATTTAATATTACCTTCCTTCATATCAATGATAGCACCAACAGTTCGAAGAAAAGGTCTTCCCAATATAATGGGACAAGATGCATTGCATTCAATATCCAAGACAACAAAATCAACGGGGACAAGGTTATTGTTAACGGTAATGTGAACATTATCAACTCTCCCCAAAGGTTTCTTTGTAGAATGATCAGCAAGATTAACATCCAAATAATAATTTTTCAATGGTGGCAAGTCAAGCATATTATAAATTTTCTTAGGCATAACAGAAATACTTGCACCAAGATCACATAAAGCATTACAATCAAAGTCATTGACCTTCATATTAATGATGGGCTCCCAACCATCCTCTAGCTTCCTAGGAATAGAAGCTTCGCGTTCTAGTTTCTCTTCTCTAGCTTTTATGAGAGCATTTGTAATATGTTTCGTGAAAGCCAAATTTATAGCACTAGCATTAGGACTCTTAGCAAGTTTTTGTAAGAACTTTATAACTTCAGAGATGTGGCAATCATCAAAATTCAAACCATTATAATCTAAAGCAATGGGATCATCATCCCCAATGTTGGAAAAATTTCAGCAGCTTTATCACAGATTTAGCTTTATCGATTTGTGCCAGCTTTTTCGCGCTTTGCATTTGAAGTGGAAACATTGCCAACACTAATTATTTTACCATTAATAGTAGAAGGTGCAGCAACATGTGTAGCATTAGCATTGCTAGTGGTGGTAATAGTCCAAACTTTAGCTATATTGTCTTCTTTTTCATTTTCTTCTCTTTCCCACCTAGCACGCAATTCGGCCATCAATCTTATATTCTCATTAATTCTAACTTGGATGGCATTTGCTGTAGTAACAATTTTATTATGATGATTTTCATTAGGCATAACTTTAGATTTCAAAAGATCAACATCAGCAACAAGACTATCGACTCTAGAAGCAAGTATATCAATTTTCCCAAGCTTTTCTTCAACAGATTTGTTAAAAGCAGTTTGTGTACTAATAAATTCTTTAAGCATGGCTTCAAGTCCAGGGGGTGAATTTCTATTATTGTTGTAATAATTCCCATAAGAATTACCATAGCCATTGCCATTATTATAAGGATATGGCCTATAGTTGTTACTAGAATTGTTCCGGTAAGCATTGTTGTTGAAATTATTATTTTTAATGAAGTTTACATCAACATGTTCTTCTTGAGCAACCAATGAAGCTAACGGAACATTATTAGGATCAACATTAGTCCTATCATTCACAAGCATAGACATAATAGCATCAATCTTATCACTCAAGGAAGAGGTTTCTTCGACAGAATTTACCTTCTTACCTTGTGGAGCTCTTTCCGTGTGCCATTCAGAGTAATTGATCATCATATTATCAAGAAGCTTTGTTGCTTCACCAAGAGTGATGGACATAAAGGTACCTCCAGCAGCTGAATCCAATAGGTTCCGCAAAGAAAAATTTAGTCCTGCATAAAAGGTTTGGATGATCATCCAAGTAGTCAGTCCATGGGTTGGGCAATTTTTAACCAAAGATTTCATTCTTTCCCATGCTTGTGCAACATGCTCAGTATCTAATTGTTTAAAATTCATTATGCTACTCCTCAAAGATATAATTTTAGCAGGGGGATAATATCTACCAATAAAAGCATCCTTGCATTTAGTCCATGAATCAATACTATTCTTAGGCAGAGATAACAACCAGTCTTTAGCTCTTCCTCTTAATGAGAAAGGGAACAATTTTAATTTTATAATGTCACCATCTACATCTTTATACTTTTGCATTTCACAAAGTTCAACAAAATTATTGAGATGGGCAGCAGCATCATGAGAACTAACACCAAAAAATTGCTCTCGCATAACAAGATTCAGTAAAGCAGGTTTAATTTCAAAGAATTCTGCTGTAGTAGCAGGTGGAGCAATAGGTGTGCATAAGAAATCATTATTATTTGTGGTTGTGAAGTCACACAACTTAGTATTTTCAGGAGTACCCATTTTAGCAATAGTAAATAAAGCAAACTAGATAAAGTAAATGCAAGTAACTAATTTTTTTGTGTTTTTGATATAGCAAACAAGATAGTAAATAAAGTAAAACTAGCAACTATTTTTTTTGTATTTTGATTTAGTGCAGCAAACAAAGTAGTAAATAAAACTAAGCAAGACAAAAACAAAGTAAAGAGATTGGGATGTGGAGACTCCCCTTGCAGCGTGTCTTGATCTCCCCGGCAACGGCGCCAGAAATTTACTTGCTGGCGTGTAGTTGACGTGGGAGTTAGAAATCTTTGTGGTGTAACTTTTCTTCAAGTCCCCGGCAACGGCGCCAGAAATTTAGCTTGACACGCGTACAGCACGCGACCGTTGGGAACCCCAAGTGGAAGGTGTGATGCGTATAGCAGTAAGTTTCCCTCAGTTAGAAACCAAGGTTTATCGAACCAGTAGGAGTCAAGAAGCACGTTGAAGGTTGATGGCGGCGAGATGTAGTGCGGCGCAACACCAGGGATTCTGGCGCCAACGTGGAACCTGCACAACACAAACCAAGTACTTTGCCCCAACGAAATAGTGAGGTTGTCAATCTCACCGGCTTGCTGTAACAAAGGATTAGATGTATAGTGTGGATGATGATTGTTTGCGGAAAATAGTAGAACAAGTATTGCAGTAGATTGTATTTCAGTAAAGAGAATTGGACCGGGGTCCACAGTTCACTAGAGGTGTCTCTCCCATAAGATAAACAGCATGTTGGGTGAACAAATTACAGTTGGGCAATTGACAAATAAAGAGGGCATGACCATGCACATACATATTATGATGAGTATAGTGAGATTTAATTGGGCATTACGACAAAGTACATAGACCGCTATCCAGCATGCATCTATGCCTAAAAAGTCCACCTTCAGGTTATCATCCGAACCCCCTCCAGTATTAAGTTGCTAACCACAGACAATTGCATTAAGTATTGCGCGTAATGTAATCAATAACTACATCCTCGGACATAGCATCAATGTTTTATCCCTAGTGGCAACAGCACATCCATAACCTTAGAGGTTTCTCTCACTCCCCCAGATTCACGGAGACATGAACCCACTATCGAGCATAAATACTCCCTCTTGGAGTTACTAGCATCAACTTGGCCAGAGCCTCTACTAATAACGGAGAGCATGCAAGATCATAAACAACACATAGATATAAATTGATAATCAACATAACATGGTATTCTCTATTCATCGGATCCCAACAAACACAACATATAGAATTACAGATAGATGATCTTGATCATGTTCGGCAGCTCACAAGACCCGACAATTAAGCACAATGAGGAGAAGACAACCATCTAGCTACTGCTATGGACCCATAGTCCAGGGGTAGACTACTCACACATCACTCCGGAGGCGACCATGGCGGCGTAGAGTCCTCCGGGAGATGATTCCCCTCTCCGGTAGGGTGCCGGAGGCGATCTCCTGAATCCCCCGAGATGGGATTGGCGGCGGCGGCATCTCTGGAAGGTTTTCCGTATCGTGGCTCTCGGTACTGGGGGTTTCGCGACGAAGGCTATTTGTAGGCGGAAGGGTAGGTCAGGGGGCGTCGCGAGGGGCCCAGGAGACAGGCTGGCGCGGCCAAGGGTGGGGCCGCGCCGCCTGCCCTCCTGGCCACCTCCAGGGCCGGCCCTAGGGGGGGGCAGGCAGTGCCGTCGCCCCAGGCCCCAAAAATCCAGGGGCCCCAACCCAGGCATACTACGGTGTATATTACTAGTAGTACATACTACGGTGTATGTGCAGGCCCTGTACGTGCAGCAAAGAAAGGTCTATGGGCCATAGAAAAGGAGAGACCGATTGGGACTCACGATTCCAGATTTCAGAAAACGAAGCGATCGATCACGCCGCATAGAAAACGAAAACGAAGCGATTGATTCCTGATCCCCGGACGCGTCAGTTCGTCTTCGACCTAGACCTCCTCGCCTCGGCTTCGACTGCCCAGGCCGCCGATCCTCCGATCGCTGTGATCGAATCGCAGATAGCAGCCAGGCCCTGATAGCAGCTGAGATAGCGTAGCATGCTAGCAACGCAGAGCCTCTTTCAGTCTTCGGTTCATCGTCAGTTTGCGAGTTCGTCAGTGCACAAGACCTCAAAGATCAGCGAGAGACACGGTAATTCGCGAGTTTGGAACTTAGAGATGGTCCTTGTTTTCTCCTAAACTGTCCCTAATTCTGAATTTCCAATTACCAGTTCGTGGCTTGTTGTCTCTTTCAATTTTCGGGGCCGTTGCCATAATACGCGCATACATACATCGCCGATTTAACCGATCTGAGGTATATTATACTCTACCATCCTATACATGATGCATAGTTTGTCCCATTCAGAATTTGAATTGGTTTTTTTTCAGCTGTGTGTGTTATCATGTCTTCCTTGTCGAAAAAGCGCCCAGATGGTAACACTAAAAGGAAAAGAGCAAAAAAAAAGTGGCGGCCTTGATACAATCGTAGAGGGGAAATATTCATAAAGTGGCGGCCTAGATGACATCGACATTGACCCAATCATAAGTGAATTTTCATCAAGGAATGCTAGATTTTTTTTAAGGTAATATGTATAAAATATTTGATATGCTAGTGCTTCTGGATACATTTAAATGATATTGAGATTTTTTTTGCATATATCTATAAATATTATTGTGATAGCTATATTAAGGGTCCCAAGTTTTAGTCTCGCCCTAGGTCCCAAAAACCCCAGGACCGGCCCTGGCCACCTCGTGGCCCCACTTCGTTGACTCTTCGGTCTTCTGGAAGCTTCGTGGCAAAATAGGACCCTGGGCGTTGATTTCGTCCAATTCCGAGAATATTTCCTTACTAGGATTTCTGAAACCAAAAACAGCAGAAACAAAGAATCGGCACTTCGGCATCTTGTTAATAGGTTAGTTCCAGAAAATGCATGAATATGACATAAAGTGTGCATAAAACATGTAGATATCATCAATAATGTGGCATGGAACATAAGAAATTATCGATACGTTGGAGACGTATCAGGGATCGAGATACTGCGCGTGCGCGTGATTCTAGGAGGGTGAAGAAGAAGATGATAAACATGCAAGGGGCAAAAACTAGGTAGTACTCTAGGCTGCTGCTGCGACTGGGCGCCGATTTGACTGTTGGTATACTAGCACGCCACCCATCTATAAATTTGCGACGACGTTTGGTGCAGTGATGTCTCGTCACATCAGGTTGACCAGAGAGGTTTTTTTTTACAGTTTCCATTTCGATATATTTTTCGCCAATAATCGTAGTTCTCTACATGCCAGAGACACGTACCTTAACACGTGGGCAGCATGCAACTGCGCGAGCACCAAAATGGAATGAGAGATGTTTTAGAGCAGAACTTCATTTTCAATGCCTTTCTTAGCTTGGTTTGGAAACCGGACAGAGCTTCAGTGACTTGATGCTTCCAAGATACATTGTGACTATGTGCCACCATCTACCATCCATTTGAGATCCAACGTTCCAAACTATCTCTTATTTCGAAGCTAAAAAAAACTATTCTGAAAATTTTGAAAAAATCCAGTAATATGTAGATGCCTTGTTTTAAAATCTATGAAGCTTGTGATTAAATAGCTTCTTACGTACTCGAGCATTAGTTCAAACTAAATATATATTTGCTCACAAACCTATAATTCAAATCGAATGAAACTATGTGTGTATATATATAGTAATAATATTAACTTTCGCCATAACTTGGGTCCCATTTATCTTGTGAAGTTTCCCACTATGTATGATGAACTGAACCTTAGCATTAAGATGGGACCAACATGTATATGCTATTGGTGTACCCACATGCACGACAGAGAAATGAGAGATAAATTATTTTTGATTGCTAGTTGTTTGATTCTACGGGATTTTTTCCAACACCAGCTAGTTGTTTGATTCATGGGAACATATCCTATAGGAAATAATCCTATAGAAAATAAACATGAGGTCATATCTCATTGATAATTCCTTTGGCTGAATCAAAGAGAACTCATCTTCCTACAGGATTCGACTAGGCATGCCATACTAATCATATGTTTTTTCCTATTCCTACGAATCATGCAGCCCAAGGAAATATTACTTATGGATAACCTCCACTACAACCTTATCAACTACTTTTTCCTTGTAGATAGGTCTTGTGGACAACATAGTGGATGCTCTTAGCCTTTTGCATAGCGGTGAAGCTTGACAAGAAAGGTTGGAGGGACAACAAGCTGAGAGAAAGTAAAATGAGCTAATATTACGCTGAATTTTACAAATAACATAGGCTTATTTTTTCTAGGTTGGGCGGGCCACGGCTCGGTTTTGCTTCAACTAAGACTAGCCACAATGGGAGTATCATAGGTAGTAGTAGTATCATGCATGTCATGTAGGTATAAATCTTATGTGGCACATCAATTAATGATGAGAGAGGTGAAATTAGTATCATAGGTAGATACAGTATCATAGCACGTAAAACTAGAAATTTTAGAGGCAAACACATCATGTACACATATTTGCATTGAGATTCTACAAAACATTAAATAGAATGGAACTATGATACTAATTCATGATACTATGCATTGTAGGTGTTGTATCATAAACTAGTATCATACTCCCTCCGTCCATAAATAAGTGGACGTGCGGGATTTTCAAGGTAAATTAGTAAAAAAGAGAGAAAAATTGCATTGGGAAGATGCAACCAACATCTCTCTCCTCTTTAATTATTTCATCTCCAATAGGCTAAGTGCATGTACAAAATTAAGATAACATGTGTTGAATATTATTGGGTTTGATTTCCATGCGATGAGAGAGAAATAACTTTTGCTAATTTAAAGTACATTGGGAACATAGAAGTACACTCTTTCATGGACAAAGTTTGAGGCTAGATGTCCACTTATTTGAGGACGGAGGGAGTATGTATGATACTAGTCTATGATACTTCCCATTGTGACTAGTCTAAGTGCTTTTGCACAATGAACACTAGCTATCCACAGACCTCAAAAAACACTTCTACATCATTCTACTATTCACACATTTTTTTTCTAATAGAACTACGTACCATTGTTTTTAATATAATCTTGTGACGAGAGTATATATTTCTAAAATAGTCATTTATGTTTCGCATAAGCTCAAAGAGGGCTACTTAATTATGAGAGATATCTTTCAACTAATACGTTGTAGGAGTACTTTAATTATGTGAGCTATCGTGTGAAATGCTTACTAGAACGAGTACAAAAGGTGTTTGATAACATTACAGGCCACACGCCCAGTGTAGCCTGCGTTGTAGGAGCATTACATCAATTTAACAACTACGGAGGAGTAGCCTAGGTAGAGATAATAGGCAAAGGAAATAGTTCAACAGATAGTACAACACAACTACTTACGGAAAGGGAGTAGCCTAGGTAGAGATAAACAAGAAAATGAAATAGTTCAACAGATACAAATCTTGCATTGCAACACGAGTATTACATAAAGTACATCAGCCCTTCTTTCTGGACCTGTGACGCGAAGGCAGGTTCCATTGCCGGGCGTTGGCGAAGCTTGGGATGAACCACAACGGAACATGCCGCCATGTCCATCTAATGTTGGTTTGGAAACCAACAGTACAGTCTTCAGAATTCAAACTGAAGCGGCAAATTTCTGGAGCAGGAGGATATGCAAGGCCTACTGCATGGTGCGATGTGTAAACAGAGTTGCTTCTCGCCATATTTGGACGGTCATGTTTAGCCCAGTCTTCTACTGGAACGTGATACGTCTCCGACGTATCGATAATTTCTTATGTTCCATGCCACATTATTGATGTTATCTACATGTTTTATGCACACTTTATGTCATATTCGTGCATTTTCTGGAACTAACCTATTAACAAGATGCCGAAGTGCGATTCTTTGTTTCTGCTGTTTTTTGTTTCAGAAATCCTAGTAACGAAATATTCTCGGAATTGGACGAAATCAACGCCCAGGGTCCTATTTTGCCACGAAGCTTCCAGAAGTCCGAAGAGGAGACGAAGTGGAGCCACGAGGGGGCCACACCCTAGGCCGGCGCGGCCCCCCCCTTGGCCGCGCGGCCCTGTGGTGTGGGGCCCTCGTGCCGCCTCCTGACCTGCCCTTCCGCCTACTTAAAGCCTCCGTTGCGAAAACCCCAGTACCGAGAGCCACGATACGGAAAACCTTCCAGAGACGCCACCGCCGCCGATCCCATCTCGGGGGATCCAGAGATCGCCTCCGCACCCCGCCGGAGAGGGGAATCATCTCCGGAGGACTGTACGCCGCCATGGTCGCCTCCGGTGTGATGTGTGAGTAGTCTACCCCTGGACTATGGGTCCATAGCAGTAGCTAGATGGTTGTCTTCTCCCCATTGTGCTTCATTGTCGGATCTTGTGAGCTGCCTAACATGATCAAGATCATCTATCTGTAACTCTATATGTTGCGTTTGTTGGGATCCGATGAATAGAGAATACTTGTTATGTTGATTATCAAAGTTATATCTATGTGTTGTTTATGATCTTGCATGCTCTCCGTTACTAGTAGATGCTCTGGCCAAGTAGATGCTTGTAACTCCAAGAGGGAGTATTTATGCTCGATAGTGGGTTCATGCCTCGCATTGACACTGGGACGTGATGAAAGTTCTAAGGTTGTGTTGTGCTGTTGCCACTAGGGATAAAACATTGATGCTATGTCTAAGGATGTAGTTGTTGATTACATTACGCACCATACTTAATGCAATTGTCTGTTGCTTTGCAACTTAATACTGGAGGGGGTTCGGATGATAACCTGAAGGTGGACTTTTTAGGCATAGATGCAGTTGGATGGCGGTCTATGTACTTTGTCGTAATGCCCAATTAAATCTCACTATACTCATCATAATATGTATGTGCATGGTCATGCCCTCTTTATTTGTCAATTGCCCAACTGTAATTTGTTCACCCAACATGCTGTTTATCTTATGGGAGAGACACCTCTAGTGAACTGTGGACCCCGGTCCAATTCTCTATACTGAAATACAATCTACTGCAATACTGTTCTACTGTTTTCTGCAAACAATCATCTTCCACACAATACGGTTAATCCTTTGTTACAGCAAGCCTGTGAGATTGACAACCTCACTTTTAAGTTGGGGCAAAGTACTTTGATTGTGTTGTGGATGTTCCACGTTGGCGCCGGAATCCCTGGTGTTGCACCGCACTACATCCCGTCGCCATCAACCTTCAACGTGCTTCTTGGCTCCTCCTGGTTCGATAAACCTTGGTTTCTTTCTGAGGGAAAACTTGCTGCTGTGCGCATCATACCTTCCTCTTGGGGTTCCCAACGAACGTGTGAGTTACACGCCATCAAGCTCTTTTTCTGGCGCCGTTGTCGGGGAGATCAAGACACGCTGCAAGGGGAGTCTCCACTTCTCAATTTCTTTACTTTGTTTTTGTCTTGCTTAGTTTTATTTACTACTTTGTTTGCTGCACTAAATCAAAATACAAAAAAATTAGTTGCTAGTTTTACTTTATTTGCTATCTTGTTTGCTATATCAAAAATAAAAAAAAATTAGTTACTTGCATTTACTTTATCTAGTTTGCTTTATTTACTGTTGCTAAAATGGCCAACCCTGAAAATACTAAGTTGTGTGACTTCACAACCACAAATAATAATGATTTCTTATGCACACCTATTGCTCCACCTGCTACTACAGCAGAATTCTTTGAAATTAAACCTGCTTTACTGAATCTTGTTATGCGAGAGCAATTTTCTGGTGTTAGTTCTGATGATGCTGCTGCCCATCTTAATAATTTTGTTGAACTATGTGAAATGCAAAAATATAAAGATGGTGATGGTGATATTATTAAACTAAAATTGTTCCCTTTCTCATTAAGAGGAAGAGCTAAAGATTGGTTGCTATCTCTGCCTAAGAATAGTATTGATTCATGGACTAAATGCAAGGATGCTTTTATTGGTAGATATTATCCCCCTGCTAAAATTATATCTTTGAGGAGTAGCATAATGAATTTTAAACAATTAGATACTGAACATGTTGCTCAAGCATGGGAAAGAATGAAATCTTTGGTTAAAAATTGCCCAACCCATGGACTGACTACTTGGATGATCATCCAAACCTTCTATGCAGGACTAAATTTTTCCTCATGGAATTTATTGGATTCAGCTGCTGGAGGTACCTTTATGTCCATCACTCTTGGTGAAGCAACAAAGCTTCTTGATAATATGATGATCAACTACTCTGAATGGCACACGGAAAGAGCTCCACAAGGTAAGAAGGTAAATTCTGTCGAAGAAACCTCTTCCTTGGGTGATAAGATTGATGCTATTATGTCTATGCTTGTGAATGATAGGACTAATATTGATCCTAATAATGTTCCGTTAGCTTGATTGGTTGCACAAGAAGAACATGTTGATGTAAACTTCATTAAAAATAATAATTTCAACAACAATGCTTACCGGAACAATTCTAGTAACAACTATAGGCCATATCCTTATAATAATGGCAACGGCTATGGTAATTCTTATGGGAATTCTTAAAACAATAATAGGAGTTCACCCCCTGGACTTGAAGCCATGCTTAAAGAATTTATTAGTACACAAACTGCTTTTAACAAATCTGTTGAAGAAAAGCTTGGGAAAATTGATATACTTGCTTCTAAAGTCGATAGTCTTGCTGCTGATGTTGATCTTTTGAAATCGAAAGTTTTGCCTAATGAAAATCATCATAATAAAATTACTAGTACAGCAAATGCCATCCAAGTTAGAATTAATGAGAATATAAGATTAATGGCTGAACTGCGTGCTAGGTGGGATAGAGAAGAAAATGAAAAACTAGCTAAAGAAAAGAATGTAGCTAAAGTTTGGACTATTACCACCACTAGTAATGCTAATGCTACACATGTTGCTGCACCTCCTACTATTAATAATAAAAGAATTGGTGTTAGCAATGTTTCCACTTCTAATGCAAAGCGCCAGAAACTGCCTGAAACTGCTAAAACTGCTGAAACTGCCTGTGGTAAAGCTGCTGAAATTTTTTCCAACATTGGGGATGATGATCCCATTGCTTTAGATTATAATGGTTTGAATTTTGATGATTGCCACATCTCTGAAGTTATAAAGTTCTTGCAAAAACTTGCTAAAAGTCCTAATGCTAGTGCTATAAATTTGGCTTTCACGCAACATATTACAAATGCTCTCATAAAAGCTAGAGAAGAGAAACTAGAGCGCGAAGCCTCTGTTCCTAAAAAGCTAGAGGATGGTTGGGAGCCCATCATTAAGATGAAGGTTAAAGATTTTGATTGTAATGCTTTATGTGATCTTGGTGCAAGTATTTCTGTTATGCCTAAGAAAATTTATAATATGCTTGACTTGCCACCACTGAAAAATTGTTATTTGGATGTTAATCTTGCTGATCATTCTACAAAGAAACCTTTGGGGAAAGTTGATAATGTTCGCATTACCATTAACAATAACCTTGTCCCCGTTGATTCTGTTGTCTTGGATATTGAATGCAATGCATCTTGTCCCATTATATTGGGAAGACCTTTTCTTCGAACCGTTGGTGCTATCATTGATATGAAGGAAGGTAATATAAAATATCAATTTCCTCTCAAGAAAGGTATGGAACACTTCCCTAGAAAGAGAATGAAGTTACCTTTTGATTCTATTATGAGAACAAATTATGATGTTGACACTTCGTCTCTCGATAATACTTGATACACACTTTCTGCGCCTAGCTGAAAGGCGTTAAAGAAAAGCGCTTATGGGAGACAACCCATGTTTTTACCTACAGTACTTTCTTTTTATTTTGTGTCTTGGAAGTTGTTTACTACTGTAGCAACCTCTCCTTATCTTAGTTTAGTGTTTTTTTGTGCCAAGTAAAGTCGTTGATAGAAAAGTTCATACTAGATTTGGATTATTGCGCAGAAACAGATTTCTTTGCTGTCACGAATCTGGGCTGTTTTCCCTGTAGGTAACTCAGAAAATTATGCCAATTTACGTGAGTGATCCTCAGATATGTACGCAACTTTCATTCAATTTGAGCATTTTCATTTGAGCAAGTCTGGTGCCTCGATAAAATTCGTCAATACGAACTGTTCTGTTTTGACAGATTCTGCCTTTTATTTCGCATTGCCTCTTTTGCTATGTTGGATGAATTTCTTTGATCCATTAATATCCAGTAGCTTTATGCAATGTCCAGAAGTGGTAAGAATGATTGTGTCACCTCTGAATATGTTAATTTTTATTGTCGCTAACCCTCTAATGAGTTGTTCTAAGTTTGGTGTGAAGGAAGTTTTCAAGGATCAAGAGAGGAGTAAGATGCAACATGATCAAGGAGAGTGAAAGCTCTAAGCTTGGGGATGCCCCGGTGGTTCACCCCTGCATATATCAAGAAGACTCAAGCGTCTAAGCTTGGGGATGCCCAAGGCATCCCCTTCTTCATCGACAACATTATCAGGTTCCTCCCCTGAAACTATATTTTTATTCCATCACATCTTATGTGCTTTGCTTGGAGCGTCGGTTTGTTTTTGTTTTTTGTTTTGTTTGAATAAAATGGATCCTAGCATTCACTTTATGGGAGAGAGACACGCTCCGCTGTAGCATATGGACAAATATGTCCTTAGCTTCTACTCATAGTATTCATGGCGAAGTTTCTTCTTCGTTAAATTGTTATATGGTTGGAATTGGAAAATGATACATGTAGTAATTGCTATTAATGTCTTGGGTAATGTGATACTTGGCAATTGTTGTGCTCATGCTTAAGCTCTTGCATCATATGCTTTGCACCCATTAATGAAGAAATACATAGAGCATGCTAAAATTTGGTTTGCATATTTGGTTTCTCTAAGGTCTAGATAATTTCTAGTATTGAGTTTGAACAACAAGGAAGACGGTGTAGAGTCTTATAATGTTTTCAATAAGTCTTTTATGTGAGTTTTGCTGCACCGGTTCATCCTTGTGTTTGTTTCAAATAAGCCTTGCTAGCCTAAACCTTGTATCGAGAGGGAATACTTCTCATGCATCCAAAATACTTGAGCCAACTACTATGCCATTTGTGTCCACCATACCTACCTACTACATGGTATTTTCTGCCATTCCAAAGTAAATTGCTTGAGTGCTACTGATACGTCCAATTTGCATCACTATTTTATATCATAATTTGCTGTTATTCATTGATATATTTCATATTGGGACACAATACTTATGTTATTTCATCTATTTTGCATGTTTCATCATTATTGGAGGATCGAACACCGGAGCCAGGATTCTGCTGGAAAAAGCACCGTCAGAACGCAATATTTCGGAAGATCAACTGTGGAAGGAAATTATACCAAAAATCCTATTTTTCAAGATGACGAAGGAAGCCAGAAGGAGGAGCCAGGAGGAGCCAGGGTGGGCCCACACCCTAGGGCGGCGCGGCCTAGGCCCTGGCCGCGCCGCCATGTGGTGTGGAGGGCCCACGGCCCCTTTCGCCTCCTTTTCTTCGCCAAACCCTTCGTCCCGAAGACCTAAGCCACAGAGGGTACCTCGCGAAGAGTTACAGCCGCCTCTGCGGGGCGGAGAACACCAGAGAGAAAAGAGCTCTCCGGCGGGCAGGAATCCGCCGGGGAAATTCCCTCCGGGAGGTGGAAATCGACGCCATCGTCACCGTCATCGAGCTGGACATCATCGCCATCACCATCATCATCATCTCCACCATCATCACCGCCATCATCACCGCTGGACACCGTCATCGCCGTAGCAATTTGGGTTTGATCTTGATTGTTTGATAGGGGAAACTCTCCCGGTATCGATCTCTACTTGTTGTTGATGCTATTGAGTGAAACCATTGAACCAAGTTTATGTTCAGATTGTTATTCATTATCATATCACCTCTGATCATGTTCCATATGATGTCTCGTGAGTAGTTCGTTTAGTTCTTGAGGACATGGGTGAAGTCTAAATGTTAGTAGTGAATTATGGTTGAGTAATATTCAATGGTGTGATATTTAAGTTGTGGTGTTATTCTTCTAGTGGTGTCATGTGAACGTCGACTACATGACACTTCACCATTTATGGGCCTAGGGGAATGCATCTTGTATTCGTTTGCTAATTGCGGGGTTGCCGGAGTGACAGAAACCTAAACCCCCGTTGGTATATCGATGCAGGAGGGATCGCAGGATCTCAGAGTTTAAGGCTGTGGTTAGATTTATTCTTAATTACTTTCTTGTAGTTGCGGATGCTTGCAAGGGGTATAATCACAAGTATGTATTAGTCCTAGGAAGGGCGGTACATTAGCATAGGTTCACCCACACAACACTTATCATAACAATGAAGATTATTTAGCCGTATGTAGCGAAAGCACTAGACTAAAATCCCGTGTGTCCTCGAGAACGTTTGGTCATTATAAGTAAACAAACCGGCTTGTCCTTTGTGCTAAAAAGGATTGGGCCACTCGCTGCAATTGTTACTCTCGCACTTTACATACTCGTACTTTATTCAACTGTTACATCAAAACCCCCTGAATACTTGTCTGTGAGCATTTACAGTGAATCCTTCATCGAAACTGCTTGTCAACACCTTCTCGCTCCTCGTTGGGATCGACATTCTTACTTATCGAAGATACTACGATACACCCCTATACTTGTGGGTCATCAAGACTATTTTCCCGGCGCCGTTGCCGGGAGTGAAGCGCTATTGGTAAGTGGAATTGGTAAGGAAAACCTTCTTGTTGTGCTGATTTTATTTCACGCTTGCTATAAGTCATTATGGAGAGATCTTCTCTTCAATTTCTATTTGGGAAATCTACTACTACTGCAACGGTAGTGGATGAGGCGCCAGGTGAGGAAGTAATACCATATAAAATACCTATGAAAATTATTGAACGTGTTATGGATAACCGCTATGAAGGGGATGGAACTGTCCACCCCGGTGATCATTTACTGTTTTTGCATGAATTATGCGGGTTATTCAAATGTGCAGGTATTGCTATGGATGAAGTGAGGAAGAAATTATTCTCTTTATCGCTGTCCGGTAAGGCGGCGCATTGGTATAAATTATTAGATAATGGGGATTCTCTTGAATGGAATGATATTGTGCCCCGGTTTTATTCTAAGTTCTATCCTCCAAGTGAAATTCATAAGGATCGGAATCGCATATATAATTTTTGGCCTCATGATGGAGAGAGTATTGCCCAAGCTTGGGGGAGATTGAAGTCTTTAATGCTCAAATGCCCCATTCATGAGCTTCCTGGTAATGTTATTATTGATAATTTCTATGCAAGACTTTCTTTTCAAGACAAGACCTTGCTGGATACTTCTTGTTCTGGATCATTTACACGCAACAAAGAAGAGTTTAAAAGGGACCTTCTTGATCGGATCCAAGAAAATACTGAAGGATGGGAGAACGACAAGGATAGAGAATCAGGTATAATTTATGATTATAAATGCATTGAAGCTTTTATGGATACTGATAAATTTCGTAATATGAGTGCTACATATGGTCTTGATTCTCAAGTTGCTGTAAATCTTTATAAAGCTTTTGCCTCTCATTATGAATTGCCAAAGAAGAATTTTGATAAGTATCATGAACCGTATAAGGATAAAATTGATTCATCTATTAATAAATGCGTTGTAGTTGAAACTGCTGATCATGTTATTCCTGAAGCTTATATTGAAAAAACTCCTTTCCCTGCTAAAATGAAAGAGTACTCTGTTATAAATAGTGCGGTTCATAAAAGTGAAAAGAAACCTGTAGAACCTGAAGAACAAATAAAAGTTGAACCTGCTATTGCAATAGTTAAAGATCTTGTGACTGAAAATGTAGAGGATGGTCATATTATTTTCTGTGAAGATGCTTCTAATATTGTTTCACATCCTAATAAACCCAAACAAGCTAGTGTTCCTATGCTATCTGTTAAAATTGGTGATCATTGCTATTATGGATTATGCGATATTGGTGCAAGTGTTAGTGCTATTCCGTATGAGCTTTACACGGAGATTATGCACGAAATTGATTCTTGTGAACTTGAAGATATTGATGTGGTTATTCAGCTGGCTAATAGAGAAACTATTTCTCCAATTGGTATTGTTCGAGATGTGGAAGTTTTATGCGGTAAGATTAAATATCCTGCTGACTTCTTGGTACTTGGTTCTGCTGCTAGTGATTATTGTCCTATTATTTTTGGTAGACCTTTTCTAAATACTTGTGGAGCTATTATAGATTGCAAGAAAGAGAAAATTTTGACTAAATTTGCTGGTGAATCTTATGAGTTTAACTTCTCTAAATTTACTAAAACTCCTTATAAAGCTGATTTGCCTAGTAATGATTTTAAAATGGAGCAGTGTGCATCTATTGTTCTTGTTCCTAATAATCCTTTGCAGCAACATTTGGAGGATAGCGAGAGCGAAATTTTTAGGAAAGAAAGAGATGAGCTTGAGGAAATTTTTCTTCGCCAACCTATTCTCAAGCATGATTTACCTGTGGAAGATTTGGGTACAACACCGCCACCAAAGGAAGATCCTGTTTTTGATTTAAAGCCTTTACCTGATAATCTTAAATATGCTCATATTGATGATAAGAAAATAGGGATTTCTATTTTCGTGCCCTCGGTTCCTTAGTTGTACTCAGTTTTCCCCAGCTCCTTAGTTTTTCCTCAGTTTTCCCCAAGCCCTTGTCTGAACCGCAGAAGGAGCTCGGACGGAAGGAATCCGTTAAGTTGACCGTTCCGTGCTGACGAGTGGGGTCGTGTCGTTTGTGGGGTCGCGTCGTGTGGGACCGCGTCGTGTGGGGCTGGTAGGAAGGGACCGCGTGGGACAGGACGAGGCCGTGTTTGTGTGGCCGTAGCGTGTGGGGCCGTAGCGTGTGGGTCCGGGACGGGGGCACGAGTGGTTTCTGTCTCTTTCGCCCAGATTAGCAGTTTTCAATGTACCTTTTTCCTCTCTATCGCTCGATCTCATTCATATTTGATAGCCCAAATTGGTAGCAAATCTAGAGCAGCTTCTCCTTCTGTTTTTTAACGCCATTCATTTCTTTATGCCTTCATTTTTACCCAATCAGGTAGGAAATCTAGGGCACAAATCCAGAGAAAAAATATAGGATAAGCTGCATACAGCAACCAACATAGCATAGATATATTCAGGACAGATCCAAAAGTAGTACCGATAGATCCAACATAAGCTACATTTTACATGAAATTAAGCTGCTCTACAGATAGAGCAGTCACATACAGAGAGTGCAGTAGGCACGTTCAACGCCTCCAGGTAGCGCGTGTGACTCGCTTGGAGGTTGCGCAGGTGAATCCCAAGTGCTTTGTGTTTGGCCATGTACGCATGCACGTTCACGGTCCTTCCAACTCTAGCGCCACATCTGCCAATGGATTCAGCATGGTTCACCAGGGAGTTGAAGTCGGTGGCGCGGAGCTTCCTGTTGCAGAAGGGGCACTTGTAAATGCCTCGAGCAAAAGGGCCATCGTAATGGCCGGACTGCAGCCTCCTGAGGACGTGACGAGTCTTGGTGTGGAAGGACTCGTTGTCGCTGTCGACGTCGCTGCTACTTTTGTCACGTAGCACCAAAGATCGTGCAAAAAACACGGAGTCAATTGCAACGATGATGGAACAGAGAGTGAACAAAAAATCATGCATGATAATATGGGCTCGAAAAAAAGAGGTAGCCTCAGTTACATTGGACACACTTATATCCAGGATTTGAGTCAGCAAACCAAAGATCATGCACAACAAATTTGTACACACCAATTGTTTACTGACCAAACCCTGAATCAATTTATGCCCAAATATTCATCATCATCGGCACAAATCTTAAACAAAAGCAAATCACAAACACTAATAACGCAAGATCTAACACAAAAGGATCGAACTAGGAACAGACGAACAGTAATAACGCAAGATCTAACAAAAAAGGATTGAACTAGGAACAGACGAACCGTAATAACGGTAGATCTAACACAAAATGATTGAAATGAGATAAGAACAAGGGAACAAAGGGTTACCTCCGGCTCGTTGTCGACGATGGTGGTGTCGTAGGGGTTCTCCGGCGCGTCGTACTGCACTGGTTCGTACGGGTCCCAATCGACGGGGGCCTGGACGGGGGCGGCGGCCGATGCGCCGGCTGCTACGATGGAAGCAGCGACAGGGGCACAGGACGGGGGCGGCTGATGTGCCGACAATGGGCATCTCATTCTTCTCCATCGCCGGCGGTTTTCTTCGGGGTTTTTCTTCGGTTGTGGAGAAGATGATGGGACAGAGAGGCGGTTGCAGTGAGCCAGTGAGAACGTGCGTCGAGGGAGAGAAAGAGGGGCTCTATAAAGACGAAGGTGGCGTGTACCGCAACACGCGTCCGCTATGCACGGCAACACGCGTCCGCTATGCACGGCTGCAGCGTGCACCGCTACCCGAGTCTAACCCTGGGACGTTTGGTGTACTCAGTTATAACCTCAGGCCTTATACGAAATTTTATACGTACTCAGTATTCCCCTCGAGGACTAAGACCGGCAAGTGAAATATACTCTGATTTACCCTCAGTTAGCGGGTCAACAGAGAGTCAACAAATGAGATTAACATAGCTAATTGAGTCATTTCATGCGCAAAAAAATCCAAAAAAAATAAAAACATAGTGGCAACTACTCATGGAGTCTTCGTACGCAACCTGCCACCTAGAAAACCTTAACAAACATATATAAATCAAGTTTTACCACAAATTGCCACTTCTCAGAATCACTAGTGTAGCTATGAAGATGCATGGTTTTCCACCCAAACCCCTTTGCAAAACATCTTTCCCAAAACATAGTTTGTCTAAATGATGCCATAATTGTCACACTCATGTATATTTGAATTGCAAATAATTTGATGTAGCCCAATATGAATTATATTGTACAAAACACACATTTTTCATTTTGTAATTCTTTTGTTTGAATCCCTTAGTCTATTTACTATTTATGTGCCCTTGGATTCTTAGTACTACTCAGTTTTGCCCTCAAGTACTGTCACAAATGCTCGAGAAGCCCAAACTTATCCTGATTGGTTGAGCCGTTGTCACACGGATCGACTCCACGAACCGTTGATCCACTGATCTAACGGGCAGTATACCCCTATCCGTCTCTTCGTGGCAACCTCTCTCTCTCTCTCTCTCTCTTCGTGGCCACCCATCTCTCTCTCTGTCGGTGGAGAATGCAATGACGAGTTTGCCACTTAATATAGTTTGGGATATAGTATTGGTATAAACATGAGGCATACATATTTGCGGATTTCGGTGATTGCATTATTTGTCAGCCCTCTAACAATTATCAACTATCTTGAGCTGTCCTTTTCTTTTAGGGAATATAGTTTGGGATATAGTATTGGTATTTTGAAAAGGCCTAAAAGTGGTATAATTTTGTTATAAACATGAGGCATACATTTTTGCGGATTTCGGCGATTGCATTATTTGTCACCCCTCTAACAATTATCAACTATCTTTAGCTGTCCTTTTCTTTTAGGGAATATAGTTTGGGATATGGTATTGGTATTTTGGAAAGGCCTAAAAGTGGTATAATTTTGGTATAAACATGAGGCATACATATTTGCGGATTTCGGGGATTGCATTATTTGTCACCCCTCTAACAATTATCAACTATCTTGAGCTGTCCTTTTCTTTTAGGGAATATAGTTTGGGTTATAGTATTGGTATTTTGAAACGGCCTAAAAGTGGTATAATTTTGTTATAAACATGAGGCATACATTTTTGCGAATTTCGGCGATTGCATTATTTGTCACCCCTCTAACAATTATCAACTATCTTTAGCTGTCCTTTTCTTTTAGGGAATATAGTTTGGGATATGGTATTGGTATTTTGGAAAGGCCTAAAAGTGGTATAATTTTGGTATAAACATGAGGCATACATATTTGCGGATTTCGGTGATTGCATTATTTGTCACCCCTCTAACAATTATCAACGATCTTTAGCTTTCCTTTTCTTTTAGGGAATATAGTTGGTAATTTCGGTGAATGCACACACTAACTTTGAAAACAACTACAAGTACATGTAACTGAATAATGGATTTGTAACAAGGTATCCCTTGTAACAACTTCTAGCGCCTAGTGAGCAATGATAAGAATCCGATCGTAATTATACAACAAAAAAAACAACCAGCCATCAGATTAGCTTGCTTCTTCAACTCGATCAGCTGCCTTAACTGCTTGTTCATTTTCTTCAGTTCTCCCTTCACTTCCACCAGTTCTGCATTGGGAGCATTAGGCATAATCGGAAGGTCCCTAATCGGAACGGCTCCTCTCTCCGCCGCATTCTCTACAGCAAGTCCCCCCCCTCCCAAATTGCGCCCCCCAATAGCGCCAATTGATTCCTGCAACTGAAGCCTCTGAACGTACACATCGATCCACTCGAAATGCCTGCATTTCTTCAAGATCTGAAAACAACAACGTGAACCCTAAATCCCAAATTCGAGGGAATAACAAGAAAATCGAGAGAAAACAGAGAAATTGGAGCGAGATCTAACCTTATCCCCCTCTCTATATGGCAAGCTCTCGCATGCAACGAACTCACGTCCACGGTTGCCGTTCTCGTCCGTCTTACAGATCGACCGCTTCAGAGGCTCCTGGCGTGGGCAGTCAGGGCATCTTGTCAAAGGCACGGGTCCATACTGCGGCCATGAAGAACGGGAGGTCGAAGAGAAACTAGACATCACCCGCCTACCGGAGAAGGGCTGCCGCTGGCGGAGAAGAAGAACAATGGGGCGCGGAGAAAGAAAGGCGAAGCAATGGCACGGGCACGGGCGCGGGGCTGGCTCGGGCTCCCATTTTGCAACGGTCACCTGGGTAAGCTGTGGGTCCGGCGCACTTAACGTGGACAAGTTGTGGGTCCCACGATGATCTGGATAAGTGAAGACGTGTCCACTGCGGGGCACCAACAGCGGCCCCACTTGCCAGCACCAACCAACGTCAACTAACGGGATTCCTTCCGTCCGACCTCCTTCTGCGGGTTTCAGACAAGGTTTTGGGGAAAACTGAGGAAAAACTAAGGGGCTGGGGAAAACTGAGCACAACTAAGGAACCGAGGGCACGAAAATAGAAATCCCAAGAAAATATATCCTGTTATTATTAGTTCTAAGCTTTCAGAGATTGAGGAAGAAAGGTTATTGGAAATATTGAAGAAGCACCGAGGCGCTATTGGCTACACTCTTGATGATTTGAAGGGGATTTCTCCGTCTATTTGCCAACATGCTATTAATATGGAAGATGATGCAAAGCCTGTTGTTGAACCTCAGCGTCGTCTAATTCCGAAGATGAAGGAAGTGGTAAGGAATGAGGTATTACGACTTCTTGAAGCTGGTATTATATATCCTATTGCTGATAGTAGATGGGTTAGTCCTGTGCATTGCGTTCCCAAGAAAGGAGGTATGACTGTTGTGCCTAATGATAATGATGAGCTCATTCCTCAAAGAGTAGTTGTAGGGTATAGAATGTGCATTGATTTTCGAAAAGTTAATAAAGTTACTAAGAAAGATCATTACCCTTTACCATTTATTGATCAAATGCTAGAAAGATTGTCTAAAAATACTCATTTTTGTTTTCTTGATGGTTATTCTGGGTTCTCACAAATTGCTGTTAAAGCTAAAGATCAAGATAAAACCACTTTTACCTGTCCTTATGGAACTTATGCTTATAGACGCATGCCTTTTGGTTTATGTAATGCTCCTGCTACTTTTCAAAGATGCATGTCTGCTATTTTTCATGGTTTTTGTGAAAGTATTGTAGAGGTATTCATGGATGATTTTTCCGTCTATGGGAATTCTTTTGATAGTTGCTTCCGAAACCTTGATAAAGTTTTGCAGAGATGTGAAGAAACTAACCTTGTTCTTAATTGGGAAAAGTGCCACTTTATGGTTAATGAAGGAATTGTATTGGGACATAAAATTTCTGAGAGAGGCATTGAAGTTGATAGAGCTAAAGTTGAAGCAATTGAAAAGATGCCCTATCCTAGGGATGTAAAAGGTATTCGTAGTGTTCTTGGTCATGCTGGGTTTTATAGGAGATTTATTAAAGATTTCTCCAAGATTTCAAAACCTCTTACTAATCTTCTTCAAAAAGATGTACCATTTGTTTTTGATGATGATTGTAAGGAAGCTTTTGAAACTCTTAAGAAAGCCTTAACAACTGCTCCTATAGTTGAACCTCCTGATTGGAACTTACCCTTTGAAATTATGTGTGATGCTAGTGATTTTGCTGTAGGCGCTGTTCTTGGGCAGCGAGTAAATAAAAAATTGAATGTTATTCATTATGCTATTAAAACTCTTGATGCTGCTCAAAGAAATTATGCTACAACTGAAAAGGAATTATTAGCTGTAGTTTTTGCTTGTGATAAATTTAGATCTTATATTGTTGATTCAAAAGTTACTATTCATACTGATCATGCTGCAATTAGATACCTTATGACAAAGAAAGATGCTAAGCCGAGGCTTATTAGATGGGTACTTCTTTTGCAAGAATTCGATTTACATATTGTAGATAGGAAAGGTCTTGATAATCCTGTTCTTTGATAATTTGTCTAGATTGGAAAATATTGCTTATGATCCTGTTCCTGTTAATGATAGTTTTCCAAATGAACAATTGGCTGTAATAAAGGTGAGCTCGCGAGACAGTCCTTGGTATGCTGATTATGCTAACTTTATTGTTTCCAAGTACTTGCCTCCAACCTTTTCAGCTCAGCAAAGGAGGAAATTCTTTTATGATTTGAGGCATTATTTCTGGGATGACCCACACTTATATAAAGAAGGAGTGGATGGTATTATGCGAAGATGTGTCCCCGAATATGAACAACAGGAGATATTGAGTAAATGTCATGGTAGTGCTTATGGAGGACATCACGCCGGAGAAAGAACCGCGCAAAAGGTTCTACAATCAGGTTTTTATTGGCCAACTCTCTTCAAGGATGCGAGAAAGTTTATTTTATCTTGTGATGAATGCCAAAGGGTTGGTAATATCTCCAGACGCAATGAAATGCCAATGAATTATACTCTTGTTATTGAACCGTTTGATTGTTGGGGATTTGACTTCATGGGACCTTTTCCGTCTTCAGAAGGTAACACTCATATACTTGTTGCTGTTGATTATGTTACTAAATGGGTGGAAGCTATACCTACAAAAAGTGCTGATGGTGAGACCTCTTTAAGAATGCTTTTAGATATTATTTTTCCTAGATTTGGAGTACCTAGATATATTATGACTGATGGAGGTTCTCATTTTATTCATGGAGGTTTTAGAAAAACTCTTGCTAAGTATGGTATTAATCATAGAATTGCTTCCGCTTATCATCCTCAAACTAGTGGTCAAGTAGAATTATCAAATAGAGAGATTAAATCTATTTTGGGAAAGACTGTTAATAAAACTAGAAAGAATTGGGCTAGTAAATTGAAGGATGCACTATGGGCTTATAGAACTGCTTATAAAAATCCCATGGGAATGTCACCTTATAAAATGGTTTATGGGAAAGCTTGTCATTTACCTTTAGAACTAGAGCACAAAGCTTATTGGGCTGTTAGAGAATTAAATAAAGATCCTAAACTTGCCGGTGATAAAAGGTTGTTGCAATTGAGTTCTCTAGATGAATGGAGAAGTGAAGCTTATGAAAATGCTAAACTCTTTAAAGAGAAAGTTAAAAAATGGCATGATAGGAGGATTATCAAAAGAGAATTTAATATTGGGGATAAAGTCCTATTGTATCGGTCTCGTCTCAGATTCTTTGCAGGGAAATTACTCTCGAAATGGGAAGGACCATATGTTGTCGAGGAGGTGTATCGTTCAGGAGCAATCAAAATTAGCTCTCTCCAAGGCAATGCTACGCAAGTGGTGAATGGACAAAGACTCAAGCATTATATCTCGGGTGATTCTTATAATGTTGATGTTGATATTATTCAAATGGAAACACCGGAAGCTTTCATCAAAGGGCAAATTGACAGTCCGCCAGAACTCGACTTTGAATAGGTAACAGTACTGGTAATGAAAAGTATGCAATTTACTTTCCGAACAATATTTTCGCTGTTTCTGGAAAATATGAGAAATTACGAGTTCGAAACGGAGTGGAAAGGACGCACGAGGGGGCGCCACCATAGGCCGGCGCGGCCAAGCCTGGGCCCGCGCCGACCTATGGTTTGGCCGCCCCGTCGCCCCTTTCCGACTCTGGTTCGATCTGGTACTTTCCTTATGTCGTGAAAATTTTTGCTATATAATCCCCCGGACCCCTGGAGGTCCGTATATCGTGTTCTCGACGTGTTTTGTTTCGAGCTGTTCCTGCCAGGATTTGCTTCGGATCTAGAGCCATCATGTCTTCGTCGGAAACTCCGAAGGACAGCTCCAGCAAGGATGTTGGCAACTTGTACATGGAGGAGCTGAGGATGCACCCCAAGGAGTTGCTGCTCGTTGAAGGAGAACTGCAGGTCAAGGATGTGCAGGGTCCTAAAGGAGAAGGAAGCCTGGAAGACAGGATGGAGAAGCTAGAACAAGAGGTTTTCAAGTACAAGAAGATGGCTGAGCGTGAGGTGGATATCTTCCACAAGATTGTGTCTGAACTCATTGCTGAACATGAGAAGGAAACTGCAAAGCTTTGGAGCGACATCCTCTCACTTCACGACACCACCAACAAGCTCCAAGCACAACTCTATGATTTTTAGAATCAGAACTGTGAGTATGAAAACAGGTTTAAATACATAAGCCGTGCTGCTAGTTTCAGGATCCCCGAGACCAAGATGTCGTTTCTTGATGGAGAGCCTCTTCCTTGGAAGTTTGATGACGGGAATTCATCACCACCATCGCCGCAGGAGTAATTCATCATCAGTATTGGCATCCCCTTGGTTTGTTCCAAGCTTGGGGGAGTGCCGCGGTATCACATTATCACTACCTTTTACTTTTATTGTCAAGTAGTGTCATATCATGAGTAGGGAAGTTATCATATAAGATGGGTTGCAGTTGGAAGTATCTCTCCTTTAGTTGGTTATCTATGTATCCCTTGGTGTGAGTTATCGTTATGGAATATTAATGAGAAGTCTTATCATTTACATATTGCACATCTTATTTTAGTTTGCAATCTTTACTATATGATTCACCTTGTTGTTAGTATTGGTATCACTTTGGGAGCATTGAATAAATCTATTTGGTTTTGGCAAACTTAGCATTGGTCAATAGCAACAACACTTTGAGGCTTAAGTAGAAAAGAGAAATACATGTAGATGTTTCATTGTCTTTCTTGTTAGCTCATAGCTTACTATTCTGAAGTTAAAATTGTTTGTGCTTACAAGGAAGATGCATGATTGTTTCTATCATATGTATATTTGTTTGTTTCCCTCGACTCTTATGCTTGCTAATTAACCTTGCTAGCCAAAGACCTGTACTGAGAGGGAATACTTCTCGTGCATCCGAACCTTAACCCAAACCTATGTCATTTGCGTCCACCATACCTACCTACTACATGGTATTTTCTGCCATTCCAAGTAAATACTTCATGTGCTACCTTTAAACAATTCAAAACTTAGTATCTCTTATTTGTGTCAATGTTTCATAGCTCATGAGGAAGTATGTGGTGTTTTATCTTTCAATCTTGTTGGGCAACTTCCACCAATGGACTAGTGGCTTCATCCGCCTATCCAATAATTCTGCAAAAAGAGCTGGCAATGGGATTCCCAGTCCCAAATTAATCAAACTAAATAGACACTCCTCCATGGTATGTGATTGATGGACGGCACCCGAAGGATTCGGTTAGCCATGGCTTGTGTAAGCAAAGGTTGGGGGGAGTGTCATCATCATAATAAAACTAAAATAAAAAGGCACTCCTTCATGGTATGAGATTGTTGGCAGGCACCCGAGGATTCGGTTAGCCATGGTTTGTGAAAGAAAGGTTGGAAGGAGTGCCACACAAAATGAAAATAATATGGGAGCCGCTCTTAGGAGGTTGTCTGGCAAGGGGGTTAGAGTACCCGCTACAGTCGTTGACAACAACAAACACCTCTCAAAATGTTACTTTTATTCTCTTTATATGATTGCAAAACTGAAAAAGCTCTAGCACATGATTTAATCCCTGCTTCCCTCTGCGAAGGGCCTGTCTTTTACTTTATGTTGAGTCAGTAAACCTATTTCCCTCCATCTCAAGCAAGCATTTGAGTAGTTGTGATCAAACCATTATATTGTGATTTGCTACATCATGTCTTATATTCTTCCTTGTTTAGTACAAGTTTTATCTGAATGAATATAGCTTTGCAAGTTATCAATGATCATGAGAAGACCATTATGATTGAGTATGCAAGTTGTGCCTTATAAACTCTAACATGAGAGCGCTGCTCAATGAGATAAATATAATCTGTTAATTGTTCTCTGACCAAGAACGAAGTTTGCCATCACCAATTATGATTTCTCATGCACCTTTACTTGTGATTACCTTATACTTGTTTCAATATGAGTTATAAAGAGGTTGTTTACTATAATGTCCTGTGCGAATGAATATGATGCTTCTTGTCCGTATTTTATTTATCGACTCTTCACTCCATAAACATGTGGTCATGTCTATCGAGTTCAGTTTCGCTTGGGGACAAGCGAAGTCTAAGCTTGGGGGGAGTTGATACGTCCAATTTGCATCACTATTTTATATCATAATTTGCTGTTATTCATTGATATATTTCATATTGGGACACAATACTTATGTTATTTCATCTATTTTGCATGTTTCATCATTATTGGAGGATCGAACACCGGAGCCGTGGATTCTCTTTGGAAAAAGCACCGTCAGAACGCAATATTTCGGAAGATCAACTGTGGAAGGAAATTATACCAAAAATCCTATTTTTCAAGATGACGAAGGAAGCCAGAAGGAGGAGCCAGGAGGAGCCAGGGTGGGCCCACACCCTAGGGCGGCGCGGCCCAGGCCCTGGCCGCGCCGCCATGTGGTGTGGAGGGCCCACGGCCCCTTTCGCCTCCTTTTCTTCGCCAAACCCTTCGTCCCGAAGACCTAAGCCACAGAGGGTACCTCGCGAAGAGTTGTGACCACCTCTGCGGGGCGGAGAACACCAGAGAGAGAAAAGAGCTCTCCGGCGGGCAGGAATCCGCCGGGGAAATTCCCTCCGGGAGGGGGAAATCGACGCCATCGTCACCGTCATCGAGCTGGACATCATCGCCATCACCATCATCATCATCTCCACCATCATCACCGCCATCATCACCGCTGGACACCGTCATCGCCGTAGCAATTTGGAGTTTGATCTTGATTGTTTGATAGGGGAAACTCTCCCGGTATCGATCTCTACTTGTTGTTGATGCTATTGAGTGAAACCATTGAACCAAGTTTATGTTCAGATTGTTATTCATTATCATATCACCTCTGATCATGTTCCATATGATGTCTCGTGAGTAGTTCGTTTAGTTCTTGAGGACATGGGTGAAGTCTAAATGTTAGTAGTGAATTATGGTTGAGTAATATTCAATGGTGTGATATTTAAGTTGTGGTGTTATTCTTCTAGTGGTGTCATGTGAACGTCGACTACATGACACTTCACCATTTATGGGCCTAGGGGAATGCATCTTGTATTCGTTTGCTAATTGCGGGGTTGCCGGAGTGACAGAAACCTAAACCCCCGTTGGTATATCGATGCAGGAGGGATCGCAGGATCTCAGAGTTTAAGGCTGTGGTTAGATTTATTCTTAATTACTTTCTTGTAGTTGCGGATGCTTGCAAGGGGTATAATCACAAGTATGTATTAGTCCTAGGAAGGGCGGTACATTAGCATAGGTTCACCCACACAACACTTATCATAACAATGAAGATTATTTAGCCGTATGTAGCGAAAGCACTAGACTAAAATCCCGTGTGTCCTCGAGAACGTTTGGTCATTATAAGTAAACAAACCGGCTTGTCCTTTGTGCTAAAAAGGATTGGGCCACTCGCTGCAATTGTTACTCTCGCACTTTACATACTCGTACTTTATTCAACTGTTACATCAAAACCCCCTGAATACTTGTCTGTGAGCATTTACAGTGAATCCTTCATCGAAACTGCTTGTCAACACCTTCTGCTCCTCGTTGGGATCGACATTCTTACTTATCGAAGATACTACGATACACCCCCTATACTTGTGGGTCATCAGCTACCTTTAAAATTCCATCATTCACCTTTGCAATATATAGCTCATGGGACAAATAGCTTAAAAACTATTGTGGTATTGAATATGTAATTATGCACTTTATCTCTTATTAAGTTGCTTGTTGTGCGATAACCATGTTCACTGGGGACGCCATCAACTACTCTTTGTTGAATTTCATGTGAGTTGCTATGCATGTTCGTCTTGTCTGAAGTAAGAGCGATCTACCACCCTATGGTTAAGCATGCATATTGTTAGAGAAGAACATTGGGCCGCTAACTAAAGCCATGATCCATGGTGGAAGTTTCAGTTTTGGACATACATCCTCAATCTCAAATGAGAAAATTATTAATTGTTGTTACATGCTTATGCATAAAAGAGGAGTCCATTATCTGTTGTCTATGTTGTCCCGGTATGGATGTCTAAGTTGAGAATAATCAATAGCGAGAAATCCAATGCGAGCTTTCTCCTTAGACCTTTGTACAGGCGGCATAGAGGTACCCCTTTGTGACACTTGGTTAAAACATGTGCATTGTGATGATCCGGTAGTCCAAGCTAATTAGGACAAGGTGCGGGCACTATTAGTATACTATGCATGAGGCTTGCAACTTGTAAGATATAATTTACATGATACATATGCTTTATTACTACCGTTGACAAAATTGTTTCATGTTTTCAAAATCAAAGCTCTAGCACAAATATAGCAATCGATGCTTTTCCACTATGGAGGACCATTCTTTTACTTTCAATGTTGAGTCAGTTCACCTATTTCTCTCCACCTCAAGAAGCAAACACTTGTGTGAACTGTGCATTGATTCCTACATACTTGCTTATTGCACTGATTATATTACTCTATGTTGACAATATCCATGAGATATACATGTTATAAGTTGAAAGCAACCGCTGAAACTTAATCTTCTTTTGTGTTGCTTCAATGCCTTTACTTTGAATTATTGCTTTATGAGTTAACTTTTATGCAAGACTTAATTGATGCTTGTCTTGAAGTGCTATTCACGAAAAGTCTTTGCTTTATGATTCACTTGTTTACTCATGTCATATACATTGTTTTGATCGCTGCATTCACTACATATGCTTTACAAATAGTATGATCAAGGTTATGATGGCATGTCACTCCAGAAATTATCTGTGTTATCGTTTTACCTCGCTTCGGACGAGCAGAACTAAGCTTGGGGATGCTGATACGTCTCCGACGTATCGATAAGTTCTTATGTTCCATGCGACATTCTTGAGATTATCTACATGTTTGATGCACACTTTATGTCATATTCGTGCATTTTACGGAACTAACCTATTAACAAGATGCCGAAGTGCCGATTCTTTGTTTTCTGCTGTTTTTGGTTTCAGAAATCCTAGTAACGAAATATTCTCGGAATTGGACGAAATCAACGCCCCGGGGTCCTATTTTGCCACGAAGCTTCCGGAAGTCCGAAGAGGAGACGAAGTGGAGCCACGAGGGGCCACACCCTAGGGCGGCGCGGCCCCCTTGGCCGCGCGGCCTGTGGTGTGGGGCCCTCGTGCCGCCTCTGACCTGCCCTTCCGCCTACTTAAAGCCTCCGTTGCGAAACCCCCGATCGAGAGCCACGATACGGAAAACCTTCCCGAGAGACGCCGCCGCCGCCGATCCCATCTCGGGGGATCCGGAGATCGCCTTCGGCACCCTGCCGGAGAGGGGAATCATCTCCCCGGAGGACTCTACGCCGCCATGGTCGCCTCCGGTGTGATGTGTGAGTAGTCTACCCCTGGACTCTGGGTCCATAGCAGTAGCTAGATGGTTGTCTTCTCCCCATTGTGCTATCATTGTCGGATCTTGTGAGCTGCCTAACATGATCAAGATCATCTATCTGTAATTCTATATGTTGCGTTTGTTGGGATCCGATGAATAGAGAATACTTGTCATGTTGATTATCAAAGTTATATCTATGTGTTGTTTATGATCTTGCATGCTCTCCGTTACTAGTAGATGCTCTGGCCAAGTAGATGCTTGTAACTCCAAGAGGGAGTATTTATGCTCGATAGTGGGTTCATGCCTGCATTGACACAGGGACGATGTGAGAAAGTTCTAAGGTTGTGTTGTGCTGTTGCCACTAGGGATAAAACATTGATGCTATGTCTAAGGATGTAGTTGTTGATTACATTACGCACCATACTTAATGCAATTGTCTGTTGCTTTGCAACTTAATACTGGAGGGGGTTCGGATGATAACCTGAAGGTGGACTTTTTAGGCATAGATGCAGTTGGATGGCGGTCTATGTACTTTGTCGTAATGCCCAATTAAATCTCACTATACTCATCATAATATGTATGTGCATGGTCATGCCCTCTTTATTTGTCAATTGCCCAACTGTAATTTGTTCACCCAACATGCTGTTTATCTTATGGGAGAGACACCTCTAGTGAACTGTGGACCCCGGTCCAATTCTCTATACTGAAATACAATCTCTGCAATCTTGTTCTCTTGTTTTACGCAAACAATCATCTTCCACACAATACGGTTAATCCTTTGTTACAGCAAGCCGGTGAGATTGACAACCTCACTGTTTCGTTGGGGCAAAGTACTTTGGTTGTGTTGTGCAGGTTCCACGTTGGCGCCGGAATCCCTGGTGTTGCGCCGCACTACATCCCGCCGCCATCAACCTTCAACGTGCTTCTTGGCTCCTCCTAGTTCGATAAACCTTGGTTTCTTTCTGAGAGAAAACTTGCTGCTGTGCGCATCATACCTTCCTGTTGGGGTTCCCAACGAACGTGTGAGTTACACGCCATCAGAATGATAATCGGATAGTTCACTCCAAGGAAGAGAGAATATGATCCAAGGGAAATAATCCTCCTCCAAGGCCTCGGTGGCATCAACTGTTTGGTGTCCATGCTGTACACCTCGCAGCCAAGTAAACCCTTACCATACCCGCTAATAGTGCGACCATGACGACCCTCAGAGGTAGCAGCAGCAGGTAAAATACGAACCAGTCCAGTATAATCCCGCCCGTCAGTAACGCCCCAGGTATGGACCAGAAAAAGTCTAGAGCCATGAGGAGATCGTGCTAACCACCAGGAGCCAAGATTGTACCGACCTTGTTCATCAAGTTCTGGAGGAATAGGTGCCGTGCTGGTCAACAAAAGACCTTGCAAAGGAAAGCACAGCTTGAAGTCAGTTCAGCAAAACTTGATTAGTTCATTACATACATGAATAATGATACTAGCTAAAATACTGCCTCTGATCCAAATTAATTGACTCAACTGGATGTATCTAGCTAGATATGCACAAATTAATTGACTCAAGTTTGTCTAGCTAGATGCACTCGCTAGACAAAGCTGAGTCAATTTGATTTGGATATGAGGGAGTACTTTATTTTGACTCAAAGGCATATCGCTGCTGATTTTGATTGAATATAGAGGGGGAAAGGTACAGGCATGACACGAAAACTGCACAACAAAAAGAAAAAGGCTAAAGCTATATCTGAAACTAGCAGGTAATAGTGAAAACACATCATATGAGATGAGAAAAATTACCCCAAGAAAGTTGATTCCATGCATAAACTTCGCCTGTCTAAGTTACAGCAAATACAATACCCTTGTGGATGATTGCATCGGAGTAGCCGAACGCTAAGAACTAGTTGTCAAGAACTGTCCATCGGCTAGAAGCACCGTGAAGGACTGCAATTGCCGCGTTGAAGATGGCAAGAACAGAGAAACTAGTATAATTTGAAGCAGCTGTTGGAACTCGGCAAATAGCTATCTTCAGCAGTTGAAGATGTTGATCATTAGACTCGAACACAAGTTTATCCGGGGTGGATTTAAACTCACGTATTGCTGGTAGAGGAATCCGGCGACCAGTGTACACATTGACAAGCTCCCAATTCCAGGGAAAGCCAAGAAGAGCGACCCAATTTCCATTCGCGCCTGCCCACATGCCCGTACCACCATCTGGAATCACGGCATCGGAAGAGATCCTGTCCAGCGGCGTCAGTTGGCACAATGTACCCTTGCGCTCTTTCGAATCCTGCTGCTCGCCCTTCTGCGCACCCTGCTGCTTGAACTTGACGACGCGGGAGAAGGGATTGTGCGCGGAGGGTACCTGAGTTTGGTGAGTATGAAGAACACAGGGCAAGCCAAATGGCTGAGATGCAGGCAGAGCTACACTTTGTGTTGCTGAATCATGATAAAACTTGCATGAACCGACGAGGCTCGCGGCGGTGATGACATCGCATCGGGATTCGATTTCTTCAAAGGGGCCATCAGCAAACACCCAAGAACTGCCACTCTCATTGATCGATCTCGCCATTGGAAGGATGCGGTCAAGTGGGTGTGGGGGTGTGGGAGTGGGACGCTGGCGTTTGGGTATGAGGTATTGGAGGACAGTGTGGTAGAGCGATATGGATAAAAGTCCACAACTCCTACTAGTACCATTAAACAGGTGGCTCGAGATGATCCGAAAAAGGCATGGCGGCGGTGGTGCAGGGGCTGCTGGTGTAGGCGGGGTCACCAGAGAAGATGGAGATGAAGAAGACGGAGAGGCAGGCAAAAAAACAATTTGAATTGAAATCAATATACGAGTACTACGGGCGTGCCTTCTCTCTCTGGTCTCTGCTGCACTTACTGCACCTGTCGTGAAGGCGTGTGACCCGAGAAGAAGCTAATGTATTGTATAGCTATCCTTGCACGCCGTGGAGCTGTATTTTGTCTCATCAAATCAGCTCTGGACAGTTTCAGCAGAGAAAAGATCCATTGCCATCATCATGATATATTACCACGGGCCCATGGCAGTGCACATTCATCTTGTACTACCATATACTGTACTGCTCTATATGTTGCACAAACCAGCACTTGGACATTTTTTTTTGCAGTTTCCACCATGTGGTGGTATAAAATGTTGCAAATTGCACCACTTGGTTATCTAATCAGCTAGTTAGTCATGTTGATAGCAAAATCGACAAGTGGGTTCAACATGTCAATGCTCCAATTAATGTTTTAGAAAAAATAGATTTTTCAAAATTCATACTTCTTTTATTTAGCTATTTAAAAATATGTATTCATTTATTTCAACAAATATTGTGCGGTCTTGAATTTTTTCAAACAAATATTATGGCATCGGGTTCGGGACTCCTGATAAGGACTGGTCGTGGTACGGGAACCCGAAATAAGGCCCACAACATGGTCTAAAGTGGCAAGAAACCCGTCGAGGTGGATGAACTCGGGAAACCTTGGTAGAGGTAGGGATCTTGAGGATGCCATTAGGGTTAGCCTACCCCCCAATAAGCGTATGAGCGAAAAAATCACATAAGTAGTAGCTATTATTAAAATTTCACAAATATTACGCGCTTTCGAATATTTCAAAAGTATTGTGGCGTCACGTTGGCCTTGCCCGAATTTTACCTTTCAGGCTAGATGTCACGAGCATGATCACTCAACCAACCGGGTCCAAACATATATATACAATTGGCCTCCTCGAGCCTACACCGACCAGATTGTCGCTGAAACTGGATCATATAGTGTCTATAGGATTGATGTCCTAAGGAAATATTCCAACAACGGAAGCCGTTTGATTCGTTGTATTATATTCCTTAGGAATCTTGTTGGGCTTGTTTGGTTCAAAGAAATTCATAGAAATTTTGTGGGATTCAAATCTCAGTGGCTCCTTTGATTCTTGAATACATGATAATTCATACTAATTCACGTGTTTTTTGTGTAGCACTACAACCAAAGAACATGGAATTTAAATTTGTGTGATTTATTTCATATAGGATTAATTCAACATGCAATCATATTCAATTCCTGCATTATTTCTATTTTAACATTTTGTACACATCATGCATGCGACCCAAACAATGTGTGCATGGTGGGGGGGGTTGTTTCGTTGCAAAAGCACTTGGTCACACCACAAACAAACATGCAACAATTAATCTAAATTCACGTGATTTTCCCGCGATGCAACCAAACAATATTCGATGAAACTAAGCATGCCATAAATATATACAATACACACCATAAATTTTGGCTGCTTTGATTATTCGCAAGATTTTCAAAGTGCGGGAATATGAAAATTGTATGATTAGAGAGTGATGATCATCTCCAAATATATAGGATTGAGAAACAACGGTATTTGGATCCAATAACGTTTGATTACGTGTGAAAACCAAAAGAAATAATAACATACGGTTACACAATGAAGGATTTTGTGTTTTTATATAAAAATGTATTGTCAATGAATTCTGAAAATTGCAATCCTATGAATTAAACAATCAGAAATCGTGTCAGACTAATTCCTACGATTCGAGATTCTAGTACGGAGTATGATTTCTTTGAAGGGGCGCAGAGGGACGTGGGTAGCAATGTCGGGTCCCTGTCTTGTCTGTATACACTGTACTTACGTCAGACTAGTGTTGCTCAGGAAGTCTTAATCTGACGTACTCTGAAGCTAGATGCATCACTGTTTCCAGTCTGACACTAGAAATCCTCAACTCGTCTCCAGTCTCTGTCCTCGTTTTTTCGGCAAAATAGACAGAAATAACCCAAAGTCAAAAAGATTGGGAAAAACAAACTTTCGACATACTAGCAAGATTGGGTTATGTTTGTCCAAATTCTCATTTTTTTTCTCTTGGCTTCCCTACCCTTGAATACATGTCACTTACGTGTGTTGCCCATGCGTCAGGTCCCACACTTCAGTGAGCACAAGTGACGTGCTGTACATACGCAAACTCCCAGCGATCTTCTTTGTCAAGAGAAGACGCATCAATATTCAAGACCCGATCGCATTTCTTGCTTTCGGCCAGGGGTCCTCCATGTAAAAGTTAGGGATTTAGATGTAATTTCATGTTTATTTTGTGTGTTGCTGTAAACAGTTGATTTTTTATGTCTATTTGAATCTTGGTCAAATCTTAGGTTTGACCTAGATTTAAACAAGTTTAAAACATGAAAATGAATAACTAAGCATGGATCCTCCTTAGTCAATCCAAAATGAAGCTTTTGGGAGGTTTTTGAAATTTCCATGTTTGAAACCCAAAACCACTTCTTTCATGCTAGACTTCATAAGACATAGTTTAGGGATAGGGGTACATACATGATTTGTCTGGTTTCAATATGTCTAGACCTTGTTTATCAACTTGAATGCTTACTATATGACATAAGAAGACTATGTGCTTTGGTTTTTCATTTATCTATTTTTTTTTTGAATTTTATGCCCATTTGAATCTTGGTCAAATCCCAAGTTTGACCAGGATTTAAACAAGTTTAAAACATGAAAATGAAAAGGTGTAAGCATGGATCCTTCGTAGTCACTCTAAAATGAAGCTTTTGGGAGGTTCTTGAAATTTCCATGCATGTTTGAAACCCAAAACCACTTTTCTTCATGCTGGACTTCCTAAGACAGAGTTTAGGGTTAGGGGTAGATACATGATTTTTCTGGTTTGAATATGTCTAGACCTTGTTTATCAACTTGAATGTTTACTATATGACATAATTAAGAAGGCTATGTGCTTTGGTTTTTCATTCTTTAGATTTTTTGTATGAATTTTTATGCCCATTTGAATCTTGGTCAAATCCTAGGTTTGACCAAGATTTAAATAAGTTTAAAACATGAAAATGAAAACATAAGCTACGATCGTTTAGTCGCTCTAAAATGAAGCTTTTGGGAGGTTTTTGAAATTTCCATGTTTGAAACCCAAAACCACTTCTCTTCATGCTTGACTTCATAAGACGAATTTTAGGGTCGGTAAGGGGTAGATACATGATTTGTTTGGTTTGAATATGTCTAGACCTTGTTTATCAACTTGAATGCTTACTATATGACATAAGAGGACTATGTGCATTGGTATTTCATTTTTTGATTTCTATGCCCATTTGAATCTTGGTAAATCCTAGGTTTGAGCAAGATTTAAACAACTTTAACATGTGAAAATGAAAAGGTAAGTCTGGATCCTTCTCTTAGAAACCCTAAAATGAAGCTTTTGGGAGGTTCTTGAATTTACCATGTTTGAAACCAAAAACCACTTCTGTTCATGCTTGACTTCATAAGACAGAGTTTAGGGTTAGGGGTAGATACATGATTTTTCTGGTTTGAATATGCCTAGACCATGTTTATCAATTTGAATACTTACTATATGACATAAGAAGGCTATGTGCTTTGGTTTTTCATTCTTTTGATTTTTTCTAATTTTTTATGCCCATTTGAATCTTGGTCAAATCCTAGGTTCGACCAAGATTTAAACAAGTTTAAAACATGACAAAGAAAAGGTAATTAATCATAGATCCTTCTTAATTAACCAGTCAGTCTAATTAAAATGAAGCTTTTGGGAGGTTTTTGAAATTTCCATGTTTGAAACCCAAAACCACACTTCTCTGCTTCATGCTTGACTTCATATATAATTAAGACAAAGTTTAGGGTTAGGGTGTACATGATTTGACTGGTTTGAATATGTCTAGAGCTTGTTTATGAACTTGAATGTCTACTATATGTCATAAGAAGACTATGTGCTTTGGTTTTTTATTTTATACCCATTTGAATATTGGTCAAATCCTAGGTTTGACCAAGATTTAAACAAGTTTAAAACATGAAAATGAAAAGGTAAGCATGGATCCTTCTTAGTCACTCTAAAATGAAGCTTTTGGGAGGTTTTTGAAATTTCCATGTTTGAAACCAAAAAACACTTCTCTTCATGCTTGGCTTCATAAGACATAGTTTAGGGTTAGGGGTAGATACGTGATTGAATATGTCTAGACCTTGTTTATCAACTTTTGAATGCTTACTATATATATATATATATATGTGACATAAGAAGACTATGTGCTTTTGTTTTTCATTTTTCCGATTTTTTTAATTTTATGCCCATTTAAATCTTGGTCAAATCCTAAGCTTGACAATGCTTTAAACAAGTTTAAAATATGAAAATGGAAAGGTAAGCATGGATCCTTCTTAGCCAGTCACTCTAAAATGAAGCTTTTGATAGGTTTTTGAAATTTCCATATTTGAAACCCAAAACCACTTCTCTTCATGCTTGACTACATAAGACAAAGTTTAGGGTTAGGGGGTAGATACATGATTTTTCTTGTTTGAATATGTATAGACCTTGTTTATGAACTTTAATGCTTACTATATGACATAAGAAAACTACGTGCTTTGGTTTTTCATTTTTCTGATTTTTTTTGAATTTTTATGCACATTTGAATCTTGGTCAAATCATAGGTTTGACCAAGATTTAAACAAGTATAGAACATGAAAATGAAAAGGGAAGCCTGTATCCTTCTTAGTCACCCTAAAATGAAGTTTTTGGGAGGTTTTTGAAATTTCCATGTTTGAAACCCAAAACCACTTATCTTCATGCTTGACTTTATAAGACAGAGTTGAGGGGTTAGGGGGTAGATACATGATTTGTCTGGTTTGAATATGTATAGACCTTGTTTACCAACTTTAATGCTTACTGTATGACATAAGAAGACTATGTGCGCTTTGGTTTTTCATTTTTCTATTTTTTTATTTTATGCCCATTTGAATCTTGGTCCATTTGAATCTTGGTCAAATCCTAGATTTCACCAAGATTTAAACAAGTTTAAAACATGAAAATGGAAAAGGTAAGCCTGGATCCTTCTTAGTCGCTCTAAAATGAAGCTTTTGGGATGTTCTTGAAATTTCCATGTTTGAAACCCAAAATAACTTTTCTTCATGCTAGACTTCATAAGATCGACAAGGGGGTAGATACATGATTTGTCTGGTTTGGATATATATATACCTTGTTTATCAACTTGAATGCTTACGATATGACATATATAAGAAGACTATGTGCTTTTGTTTTTCATTTTTTTGGTGCCCATTTGAATCTTGGTCGAATCCTAGGTTTGACCAAGATTTAAACAAGTTTAAAACATGAAAATGAAAAGGGAAGCATGTATCCTTCTTAGTCACTATAAAATGAAGTTTTTGGGAGGTTTTTGAAAATTCCATGTTTGAAACCCAAAACCACTTCTCTTCATGCGTGACTTCATAAGACATAGTTTAGGGGTTAGGGGGTAGATACATGATTTGTATGGTTTGAATATGTCTACACCTTGTTTATCAACTTTAATGCTTACTATATGACATATAAGACTATGTGCTTTGGTTTTTCATTTTTCAGTTTTTTTTTTAATTTTCTGCCAATTTGGTTTGACCAAGATTTAGACATGTTTTACACGTGAAAATGAATAAGTAAGCCTGGATCCTTCTTAGTCACTCCAAAATGTACGGGAAATTGATAGGTGTGTTAACTTTGCTTCATGGAAAAAATAATGTCATGTAAATGAGTTAACTTGGATTTCCTACCCTTGAATCCATAGGAAACTTTGTTCTAATGCACTATAATAATCAACCGAGTTTTTACACCAACAGGTCTGTCACTTACGTGTGGTGCCCATGCGTGAGGTCCCACGCTTCAGTGAGCACAAGTCACGTGCAATAGGTACGCAAACTCCCAGCCATTTTCTTTGTCAAGAGAAGACGCATCAGGATGCGTATTGGGAGTCTGTGGGTCCTTCTGGATCCTTCGGTTGTCCCTCTCACACAAAAAAAACTCTCTCATTCTCGGCCTCGCTCGACTCGCTCGCTCGCTCGCTCGCACCTCCTGCTCACTGACAAAACACCTGTGATCAACATCATCACCCGAAAAAGGGAAGACACCATAATTCTCTCCCTTCTTCTCTCCTTCCGAGTGATCCCTCTTCCTCCGAGTTTCACTCGACGGGCAAACACACATGTGCTGCATAGTACTAATAAAAAGGTAGAAAATCGACCTACGAATCTATAATTAAATAGGTTAAACTAGGGTTTTGCCCAGTTCTACAAATCAAGGTTCAAAAAAATCCAACTACGGGGTTCGAACAACCCCATTTAATCCAAGAAATTTTTCGACCTCATCCAATGGCCTCAAACTATAGGGTTAGCATCTAGTGCAGTATGTGTGAACATGTATGCACTATGTGTACTATAACTTGTATGTCTTTCAAATTTGAACCAAATTTGAATAAGTTTGAAATATTTGAAATGGGGCTTTTGGCTTAAACGTTTGAAACCCAAAACTACTTCTCTTCATGCTAGACTTCATAATACTGAGGAACCGCAAGCTAATTAAATTGGGTATGGGAGAACGAGTTATGCCATTTGCAGTATGGCTTTCCGTTCAGCTCCTGTACCGTGGGGATTTTGAGGCCTTCGGGTAACTTCAGCTGCTTCTCCTTAAGCAAGAGGTCAAAAATTTGATCAGTTTTAGTTACGTCAAAGTCAAATCCCCTGGGAGGCCCTTGTGGCTTAACCCACTTGCAGGACACGGGGGTTGCCCCCCGAGTCCATTCAGCCACTGCTACCTCTTGATCTCCCGCAGACCCTTCATCTTCCTCTGTCTCAACCAGGACTACTGCACGTTTGAACTTGTCCTGGTACAGCTCTAGGTGGCGCTGTTCATATAATGATAGTTTCTGAACCATGTGCGCCAGTAAAGGGTAGTCTGCTTGGGAAGCCATATCCTTGATCGGTGATGCGAGACCCACCACTGCCAACTCGACTGCTTCTTTTTCAGTCAAACGAGCCGAATAACATCGGTTCCTCACGGTCCTGAAGCGCTGGATGTACTCTGACACTGTTTCTCCGCGCTTCTGACGTACTTGTGCTAGATCGGCTATGCCAGCCTCGGAAGCTTCTGAGTGATACTGCATGTGGAATTGTTCCTCCAACTGCTTCCAAGTCCGGATCGAATCTGGTGGCAGTGATGTGTACCACCCAAAAGCCGATCCTGTGAGGGACTGTGCGAAGAACCTCACGCGTAGTGCATCTGCAGCTGAGATCGTGCCCAACTGCGCCAAATATCGGCTTACATGCTCGATAGAGCTGGAGCCATCTGACCCACTAAACTTGGAGAATTCAGGGAGCCGATATTTGGGTGGTAGTGGGATCAAATCGTAGTCGTTGAGGTACGGCTTGGAATAGCCGATTGCCCTCCTTTTTGGCACCATGCCGAACTGGTCTCTCAAGATCGTGCTGATCTGATCCGCAGTGCTAGCTGCAGGAGTGGAGCTCTGAAGATTCGCTGGCGTGGCATACTTAGATAGCCACGCTTGCTTCTCAAGATCTGAGCAAGCTGCAGGAGTTGAGCTCTGGACGTTCGTCGGAGTGGCGTACTTAGCTAGCCACGTCTGCTTCTCAAGATCTGATCCAGAGGCTCCTCCAGCTGTTCCAGAAGTCCCTGCTATTGCAGCCTGGTTCATGAGTGCCCAGTTACTGCTATCTGGCACGTATGTGCACGTGTATCCGTGAGGGATCTCATTAGGCGCCTCATACAAGAACTGGTAATCGCTAGGATCGCCACCGATCTTGTAGACGACGAATGCCAGTGTGCTCGGCACCTCTGGTGCTGCCAGCGCGAACGGCAACGGTGGTCGGCTCTGGAGTGGTAGCTCTCCTTGGTGAGTCCCTAGAGCAGGTCCTGACGGAGAGTACTGATGCCTCAAGATTTCATGGAGCACCTGAAGGGCGACACGCTCCAAAGTGTTCACCAGGCTCTCAGAATGGCGGTGTAGCGAATGAGCTACCATGAAATTGATCTCTTGACGCAAGGACCTGGCGCGTTCTTCTGAAGGGGTGGACAGATCAATTCCATCGAGCGCGCCTTCAGGTGTGAACCCTCTCCACCTGATGCCATGCGAGCGAGTCCTGTGGAAAGAGCCGATGAGGTCGGCCCCGAGGATAGCTTTGACGTCATCATACTTCTTCTTGAGCTCCTCGGGCAGATCCTCGTACGTGACTGGAGTACCTTTCGCCATCTCAGATGTAGATGGCGATGCCGTTAATGTCGAAGACCGTCCCACCGGGCGTGCCAGAATGTGTTGGCGTCCGAAACCCACCGGCGAGCTACGGCTGGCAACACGAAGAGCCGGGAACAACCTTAGGGCTGCGGCTGGCCCTGGTCCCTCCGAGCGACGGCCCGCAAAGCTCCTGGTACACACGTCCCGATGCTGGTGCAAGGGCGTGCCACCTGATCTATACCTGATCAGGAAGGTGACGGATTTGCTTCGCTTAGTTTCCTGCATGGCATACACGTAAACATTAAATACGAGCCTCGATCGGCTCTCAGGTTGTCCTGTGAATCGGCTCAAGGAGCCGATCCACCCATGGTTCGTATGAGGTCTACGATCACATGGTGGTCCTGCTTGATCAATATGTAGCTAAAACGACCTACGACGATTTAGGGTTTTCACCACATAATCGGAACATCCTACTCGTGATTGAGCCTGGCAGCTACGCACGGTGATAATAAACCGACCCTAGACAAGGCCTAAAAACCAACATTAAGTTGATCCCCGGAACATCTTGTCTAGGGTTAGCAAACTACACCCTACGTACCACTGGATCATTCAACCCGTTTGTAAGGCCTAACTATGCAGATATTAAACTAATCCTTGAAGAATCAAGGAGCAATCATAACGGATCGGATCTACTAAACAATGATCAAGCAAGGTGCCGCCCTTACACCTAAGAAAGGCGTAAGGACGGCTAGACGTCTAAGGGTTGCATGGACGGAAGCATGTAGCACGGTAGAACAACGCTAACCCTAACACATCTATGATAACTACATTGCTCGCCATCAAAAAGGCTTCAGCACGAGCAACGCATGAACAACGAATAAACGTATACTGCCTAGATCGCAAGATGCGATCTAGGCAGCATGATGCTTACCCGGAAGAAACCCTCGAAACAAGGGGTCGGCGATGTGCCAAGATTGGTTTGTGATGAACGTGATTGTTGTCTTTCTCAATAACCCTAGATACATATTTATAGTCCGTAGACTTTCTAACGTGGGAATAATCCCAACCGTGCACGAGCCAAACTCTAACTAACCGACACGTATCCTACTAGATTTACAGATACAAGGGCAAACTGCCCAAACTTCGTGTACAAGGCCGGTTCACGTATTTCTTCCATGTATATTCTTCAAGCCCAATCTTGATCGCGGCCCACCTATGACTCGGTCAAATTCTGGTGATAACACATGCCCCCCTGGTTTTGGAATTGATAATTCCAAAATCACTCTGCTTTTTCTTCGTCGGGTCATGTCGTGGCAGAGCAAAACTGTCGCAGTATCCTTCGTCATGATTCCTTGCCTTCTCAACTTCTCCGCGTGATTTGACTGTTGTTTTTTTTTCTTTGGGCACCACCTCCTCGGAAACTGCTGTGGCATTGAATCTCCACTATATCCCCTTTATTTAACCGCGCCGAACAGTTCACTTCTTCATCCCCTTCGCATTAGCACTCCAAAAGCCCTCCTCTGCCACCATGTCTTCTTCCTCCTCTGCCTCGTCGGGTCTTTTCACCCAGTCCTCCCCCTCCCGCGAGCCGACGCCGGAGTGGGACCCAGAGGAGGCCCACGAGGCCCACATTCGCCGCGCCATAGAAGACGGGGACGAGTCCAGTCACGACTTCTCTGTCTGGTATGAGGATGACAAGTCCTCGACCGACGGGGAAAGTGACCTCCGCTTCCTTGCCGATGGGGAAACGGAGGAGGAGAGCGATGACGATCGCTTCTCCTGGGACGACTTCGCCATCTCCCGGTCTCAAACGCACAGATTCAGCAAAATCCAATCGAGAAAATCATCTCAAATGCCATGGGCTCTGGCTTGAACTTGACCTGTTAACCTGCTCAATTGAGCTTGTTCTGTCTAGAGTCGATGGTAATGCATCGGCTTTTTCATTATTCTAAAGTCGATGTCCATGCATCGGCTGTACTGATATCTATATTTCTCAAGTCGATGTCTGCGCATCGGCTATGATTTGTATATAAATTTGTTTTACTGGCCGATTTCAGGAATCGGCCCCCATATTTCCTTTACTGGTCATCCCACATGCTTGGGAAATATTTCTTGAGATGTTGACCATTGACAGCTACTGGGAACTTAGCGCCGTCCAGCTGCTCCAGCATGTATGCATTACCCTTCAAGGCTTGAATGACTTTGTATGGACCGTGCCAATTAGGAGACCATTTGCCATATGCTTTATCCTTGGTTCCTAATGGCAGCACTGCTTCCCATACTAGATCACCAACTTGGAACTCCTTTGGTCTCACCTTCTTATTGTATGCACGAGCTACCCTGGCTTTGTTCTCTTTAATCTTTTCCAACGACCAAAGCCTAAGTTCCGTTGCATCCTCAATAGTGTCACTCATCAAAGCTGCATATTCTTCAGATGTTAGGTCATTCTGAAACGTGACACATCTTAATCCAGCCGTAATTTCCCAAGGCAATACGGCTTCCTGCCCATAGACGAGCTGGTAAGGAGAAGTCTTTATGGCTCCATGGCATGACATGCGGTAGGCCCACAAAGCTTCTGACAGTGTCTCATGCCAAACCCTAGGGTTTTCGTCAATCTTCCTCTTGATCAGCTTGATCAGGCTCTGATTAGACGCTTCAGCTTGCCCCTTGGCTTGAGCATAGTATGGAGATGATCGGATCAGCTTAATCCCCATGTCATCGCAGAATTTTCTGAATTCTTTAGAAATAAAGACCGAACCTCCATCGGTCGTGATTGTTTGGGGAATCCCGAACCTATGAATGACGTGTTCTTTGACAAATTTGATAACATCTTCTGATTTTACCTTCTTCATAGGAACGGCCTCCACCCACTTGGTGAAGTAATCTGTAATGGCCAGAATCCACTCGTGGCCTTTGCTTGACGCAGGATGGATTTTGCCGATCATATCCATGCCCCAACCTCGGAATGGCCAAGGCTTGATGATGGGATTCATTGCTGATGCGGGTACCATCTGAATTTTCCCGAACATCTGACACGCTTGGCATCCCTTGTAATACTTGAAGCAATCTTCAAGCATAGTGGGCCAATAAAACCCTGATCGTCTAATCAGCCACTTCATCTTATGAGCCGATTGGTGAGTTCCACAGGCGCCTTCGTGCACCTCATGTAAGAGCCGATTAGACTCAGTTGGTCCCAGGCACTTAAGTAGTAACCCTTCCAACGTCCTGTAGAACATGTCATCTCCTATAAGGACATATTTCATGGCCTTGTATCTTATTCGTTTAGGTGCCCCCCGAGCCGAATCCTTCAAGTAATTGAAGATATCGGCTCTCCAATCATCCTGTTCCAGGAACTGCACCTGAACTTCTGACCCATCTGGTATGTCCTTGTACCCTGACGCCATTTGCGCGAGATCATTGGCGTCGGTATTCTGAGATCTTGGGACCCAATTGAAATTGATGTACCGAAAATGTGTCATCAGCTCACGACATTCCATCCAATATGGGAAGAGCGACTCACTCTCGCACTTGTATTCATCCGTGAGCTGGGAAATCACCAACTTCGAGTCTCCAAACAGCTCCACCGCTTCTACCCCAGCTTCCAGCAACAACTCCAGTCCCTTGCATACTGCCTCATACTCAGCGACATTGTTTGTGCAAGGGGTAGATAATCTGATGGAGAAGGAGTATGTTGCCCCCCGAGGCGACACGAGCAGAATGCCGATGCCACAACCATCGTCACAAGCCGATCCATCGAAGAACATAGCCCACGCACGTATAGATAGTGCCGCCATATTAGTATTGATCCGTTCAGCTATGAGATCGGCCAACGCTTGTCCCTTGACTGCTTTCGCAGGCTGATACCGGAGATCAAACTCCGATAACGCAAACATCCACTTACCAAGTCGGCCTTTCAAAACAGGAGCCGACAGCATGTGCTTGACAACATCTGACTTGCATATGACGATGATTTCTGCCGTCAAAAGGATGTGATGGAGCTTGGTGCAGGTGAAGAACAGGCAGAGGCATAACTTCTCGACCTCAGGATACCTTGTCTCTGCATCCAACATCCTCCTGCTGAGGTAGAACACAACCTTTTCAACGCCCTCGTAGAGTTGCACCACCACTGAAGCAATGGACGTGTCGACTGCGATAGGTAGATGTAGAACGGCCTGTCTCCGCCGAGGCGGAACTAGCACGGCGGTGTTGTTAGATACCGCTTAATCTCATCAAACGCTCGCTGCTTCTGCCCCCGGTGAAACTCGTCATCAGATTTAATCTTGACCAACGCCATGAACGGCTCAATTCGTCCCGAGAGATTAGAGATGAATCGCCGGACGAAATTGATCTTGCCGATCAGACGTTGGAGCTCCTTCTTCGTGGTAGGCGGCTGCATGGTACGTACTGCCTCCTGACTTTTCAGGCCGATCTCAATTCCTCGTTCATGGACAAGAAAACCTAGGAACTGATCGGCCGTCACACCAAAGGCACACTTCTTTGGATTCATTCTGAGTCCGAACTTCCGAGTTCGGTCTAGGATGCGTCGCAAATCATCCAAGTGTCCTTCCATGGAGACAGACTTGACCACCACGTCGTTGATGTAGATTTCCACCAACTTGCCGATCAGATCATGAAAAATATAATTCATGGCTCGTTGGTACGTTGCACCGGCATTCTTCAAACCAAAAGTCATGACCACATATTCGAACAAGCCCACTGATCCTGGTACTCGGAATGCAGTCTTGTGTATATCTTCTGGTGCCATGAAAATCTGGTTGTAGCCGGCGTTGCCATCCAAGAAACTCAACACCTTGTGGCCAGCAGCTGCGTTGATTAATGTTTCTGCCACAGGCATTGGATATTCATCCTTTGGGGTGGCTCTGTTAAGATCTCGAAAATCTATGGCCACACGCCATCGGCCGTCCTTTTTCTCCACAGGTACAATACTGGAGATCCATTCAGCATACCTGCATGGCCTGATGAACCCGGCGGCTAACATTTTCTCGATCTCTTTCTTGACTTCTTCGAGGATTTCGGCCTTCATCTGACATGCTCGTTGTTGGAATGGCCGAAATCCTTTCTTGAGAGGGAGCCGATGCTCAATGATGCTCCTGTCTAAACCAGGCATCTCCGTGTAATCCCATGCAAAGCAATCTGGGTATTCTTTTAATAGAGCTATCATCTGGCTCCTGAGATGTGGATCTAACTTCTTGCTGATGAAGGTTGGTCGTGGCTTATCCCCAGGACCGATGTCGACTTCTTCTAGCTCATCAGCCGATGTAAACCCATACCCTAGCTTTCCGTCACCTGTTAGATCGACACTGAACACAGGGAAAGCGTATGGCAAGGATAATATGGGCCGATTGCTGGAATCGGCCCCCATCTTGATTGTATTACTCAAAAGAGGTTTACATCTTGTTCGTGCTTCACTATGACTACGTGACATGCTTGAGACAAGATCATTACTTTTTATTTTTTGGGGCCGATCACAAGGATCGGTCTTCCCATGTACGTTCATAGACTTTACTCCTGTTACACGGTTAGGCCAGTGGATAAGACCAGCCTCACCCCGTTTTTTGACACGTCGATGTACTCGTAGTCATCCAAAGTGATGCCTGAGAGTGGCTCTTGGCCTTCCGTCTCCCAAACGTTCATGCCAGCCGTTGAAACCTCGGCTGTATCGTCTGCATGGACGACTTCTACTTCATCTCCATCCCACTGTATTAAGCATTGGTGCATCGTAGATGGAATGCAACAGTTGGCGTGGATCCAATCTCTCCCTAGCAGGACAGCGTAGGTGCTCTTGCTATCGACAATGAAGAATGTTGTAGGGATGGTTTTCCTCCCTACAGTCAGATCCACGTTCAGAACACCTTGTGCATCAGATGCTTGGCCGTTGAAATCGCTCAGTGTAACGTTGGTCTTGATCAGATCCGAGCTAGAGCGTCCCAACCGACGTAGCATGGAGTATGGCATGATGTTGACTGCCGCTCCGGTGTCCACCAGCATCCTATTGACAGGCTGCCCATTGATATAACCTCGTAAGTACATGGCCTTCAGGTGTCTGTAGCTTCTTTCACGTGGCTTCTCAAAGATAACCGGCCGTGGGCCGCATTCAAGTTGTGCCACAGGTGCTTCGTCTATTCCAGGAGCACAAAACTCTGCTGGAAGAATGAACACCATGTTTGTACTAGCCGATGTCTCATCATCGGCTTTCCTTTGCTTGGGGCGCCACTCCATCTTTTGTGGTCGACCCTCTTCGTCTAGGGTTCATTGAATTTTCGCGGCCAGATCGGGCCGCGCCTTCCTCAGCGTGTGCAGGTATAACCTTTCGGCTTCCTCCAAGCCACGCAGTCGCTGAACCCTACGCTTTTGGGAACGGCTGAGTCCATCAGGGCACCACCTTGGCCGGTGGTACTTGTCCTCTTCTTCTTCGTAGTCATCTTCTAACTCCTCGAGGTCTTCTTCCTGAGAGGACTCAGTTTGCTTGTTCCTAGATGGGAAAGGCCCAAGACGTTTGAACACTGACACGTCTGTTGCACCCTTCTTCTTCTGTCTACATTCTGGGCAGTTGCCGATTGTAGGCAATCGGCTCATTCCTGAATCCCAGTAGTGTTTGAAGAAAGGACAGTCCCAGTGCTTGTCCACGTCGTCTTGTTCTCTTGACCTTTCCTTGGCACGGCGCTCGTATCTCTCCTCATCGCGATCATGCCGACGATGTCTCCTGGCGTCCCTGCTAGCTAGACGATCCCTTTCATCGTCGCTGTTGTACCGCCGGCGTTGGTCGTACTGACTCACGTATTTGTTGAGGAGATGATTAGAGAGAGGTCGCTGATATCGTACATTCTTCACTTCTCCCTCTGTGATGTAGCGTTTGCCATCGTGCCGGAGCCGATCGCGTGGAGCGGCTTCCTCTTTGTCCTTGCTACGAGAGCGGCTGCCCTCGCCTTTGTCCTTACCAGAGTGGTGCCCAGGCTCGACCATGTTAATGCTCAACGAGAAACCTGGCTGGCACCCCTCGGGGTAAGCGTATTCCACCGTGTTAACGGCGGGAAAGGGGTGTGTGTCGAATTTCATGGCGTACTGGTTGAAAATTAGACGTCCTTGCTCTATCGCCATTTGGATCTGCTGACGCCACACCCTGCAGTCGTTGGTGGTATGGGAGAACGAGTTATGCCATTTGCAGTATGGCTTTCCGTTCAGCTCCTGTACCGTGGGGATTTTGAGGCCTTCGGGTAACTTCAGCTGCTTCTCCTTAAGCAAGAGGTCAAAAATTTGATCAGTTTTAGTTACGTCAAAGTCAAATCCCCTGGGAGGCCCTTGTGGCTTAACCCACTTGCAGGACATGGGGGTTGCCCCCCGAGTCCATTCAGCCACTGCTACCTCTTGATCTCCCGCAGACCCTTCATCTTCCTCTGTCTCAACCAGGACTACTGCACGTTTGAACTTGTCCTGGTACAGCTCTGGGTGGCGCTGTTCATATAATGACAGTTTCTGAACCATGTGCGCCAGTGAAGGGTAGTCTGCTTGGGAAGCCATATCCTTGATCGGTGATGCGAGACCCACCACTGCCAACTCGACTGCTTCTTTTTCAGTCAAACGAGCCGAATAACATCGGTTCCTCACGGTCCTGAAGCGCTGGATGTACTCTGACACTGTTTCTCCGCGCTTCTAACGTACTTGTGCTAGATCGGCTATGCCAGCCTCGGAAGCTTCTGAGTGATACTGCATGTGGAATTGTTCCTCCAACTGCTTCCAAGTCCGGATCGAATCTGGTGGCAGTGATGTGTACCACCCAAAAGCCGATCCTGTGAGGGACTGTGCGAAGAACCTCACGCGTAGTGCATCTGCAGCTGAGATCGTGCCCAACTGCGCCAAATATCGGCTTACATGCTCGATAGAGCTGGAGCCATCTGACCCACTAAACTTGGAGAATTCAGGGAGCCGATATTTGGGTGGTAGTGGGATCAAATCGTAGTCGTTGAGGTACGGCTTGGAATAGCCGATTGCCCTCCTTTTCGGCACCATGCCGAACTGGTCTCTCAAGATCGTGCTGATCTGATCCGCAGTGCTAGCTGCAGGAGTGGAGCTCTGAAGATTCGCTGGCGTGGCATACTTAGCTAGCCACGCTTGCTTCTCAAGATCTGAGCAAGCTGCAGGAGTTGAGCTCTGGACGTTCGTCGGAGTGGCGTACTTAGCTAGCCATGTCTGCTTCTCAAGATCTGATCCAGAGGCTCCTCCAGCTGTTCCAGAAGTCCCTGCTGTTGCAGCCTGGTTCATGAGTGCCCAGTTACTGCTATCTGGCACGTATGTGCACGTGTATCCGTGAGTGATCTCCTTAGGCGCCTCATACAAGAACTGGTAATCGCTAGGATCGCCACCGATCTTGTAGACGACGAATGCCAGTGTGCTCGGCACCTCTGGTGCTGCCAGCGCGAACGGCAGCGGTGGTCGGCTCTGGAGTGGTAGCTCTCCTTGGTGAGTCCCTAGAGCAGGTCCTGACGGAGAGTACTGATGCCTCAAGATTTCATGGAGCACCCGAAGGGCGACACGCTCCAAAGTGTTCACCAGGCTCTCAGAATGGCGGTGTAGCGAATGAGCTACCATGAAATTGATCTCCTGACGCAAGGACCTGGTGCGTTCTTCTGAAGGGGTGGACAGATCAATTCCATCGAGCGCGCCTTCAGGTGTGAACCCTCTCCACCTGATGCCATGCGAACGAGTCCTGTGGAAAGAGCCGATGAGGTCGGCCTCGAGGATAGCTTTGACGTCGTCATACTTCTTCTTGAGCTCCTCGGGCAGATCCTCGTACGTGACTGGAGTACCTTCCGCCATCTCAGATGTAGATGGCGATGCCGTTAATGTCGAAGACCGTCCCACCGGGCGTGCCAGAATGTGTTGGCGTCCGAAACCCACCGGCGAGCTACGGCTGGCAACACGAAGAGCCGGGAACAACCTTAGGGCTACGGCTGGCCCTGGTCCCTCCGAGCGACGGCCCGCAAAGCTCCTGGTACACACGTCCCGATGCTGGTGCAAGGGCGTGCCACCTGATCTATACCTGATCAGGAAGGTGACGGATTTGCTTCGCTTAGTTTCCTGCATGGCATACACGTAAACATTAAATACGAGCCTCGATCGGCTCTCAGGTTGTCCTGTGAATCGGCTCAAGGAGCCGATCCACCCATGGTTCGTATGAGGTCTACGATCACATGGTGGTCCTGCTTGATCAATATGTAGCTAAAACGACCTACGACGATTTAGGGTTTTCACAACATAATCGGAACATCCTACTCGTGATTGAGCCTGGCAGCTACGCACGGTGATAATAAACCGACCCTAGACAAGGCCTAAAAACCAACATTAAGTTGATCCCCGGAACATCTTGTCTAGGGTTAGCAAACTACACCCTACGTACCACTGGATCATTCAACCCGTTTGTAAGGCCTAACTATGCAGATATTAAACTAATCCTTGAAGAATCAAGGAGCAATCATAACGGATCGGATCTACTAAACAATGATCAAGCAAGGTGCCGCCCTTACACCTAAGAAAGGCGTAAGGACGGCTAGACGTCTAAGGGTTGCATGGACGGAAGCATGTAGCACGGTAGAACAATGCTAACCCTAACACATCTATGATAACTACGTTGCTCGCCATCAAAAAGGCTTCAACACGAGCAACGCATGAACAACGAATAAACTTATACTGCCTAGATCGCAAGATGCGATCTAGGCAGCATGATGCTTACCCGGAAGAAACCCTCGAAACAAGGGGTCGGCGATGCACCAAGATTGGTTTGTGATGAACGTGATTGTTGTCTTTCTCAATAACCCTAGATACATATTTATAGTCCGTAGACTTTCTAACGTGGGAATAATCCCAACCGTGCACGAGCCAAACTCTAACTAACCGACACGTATCCTACTAGATTTACAGATACAAGGGCAAACTGCCCAAACTTCGTGTACAAGGCCGGTTCACGTATTTCTTCCATGTATATTCTTCAAGCCATATCTTGATCGCGGGCCGCCTATGACTCGGTCAAATTCTGGTGATAACAACTTCATAAGACCGAGGTTAGGGTTAGGGGTAGATACATGATTTGTTTGGTTTGAATATGTCTAAACCTTGTTTATCAATTTGAATGCTTAATTACTATATGAAAATGAAAAGGTAAGCATGGATCCTTCTTAGTCAGTCACTCTAAAATGAAGCTTTTGATAGGTTTTTGAAATTTCCATATTTGAAACCCAAAACCACTTATGTTCATGCTTGACTTCATAAGACAGAGTTTAGGGTTAGGGGTATATACATGATTTGTTTGGTTTGAATATGTCTAAATCTTGTTTATCAACTTGAATGCTTAATTACTATATGAAAATGAAAAGGTAAGCATGGATCCTTCTTAGTCAGTCACTCTAAAATGAAGCTTTTGATAGGTTTTTGAAATTTCCATATTTGAAACCCAAAACCACTTCTCTTCATGCTTGACTACATAAGACAAAGTTTAGGGTTAGGGGGTGTAGATACATGACATAGGAAGACTGTCTTGAATGCTTACTACATGACATAGGAAGACTATCTTGAATGCTTACTATATGACATAGGAAGACTATGTGCTTTTCGGAGGTTTTTGAAATTTCCATGTTTGAAACCAAAAACCACACTTCTCTTCATGCTTAACTTCATATAAGACGAAGTTTAGGGTCGATAGGGGGTAGATACATGATTTGTCTGGTTTGAATATGTGTCTAGACCTTGTTTATCAACTTGTTGAATGCTTACTATATGACATATATAAGAGGACTATGTGCATTGGTATTTCATTTTTTTGATTTTTATGCCCATTTGAATCTTGGTAAAATCCTAGGTTTGAGCAAGATTTAAACAAGTTTAACATGTGAAAATGAAAAAGGTAATTAAGTCTGGATCCTTCTCTTAGTCACTCTAAAATGAAGCTTTTGGGAGGTTCTTGAATTTACCATGTTTGAAACCCAAAACCACTTCTGTTCATGCTTGACTTCATAAGACAGAGTTTAGGGTTAGGGGTAGATACATGATTTTTCTGGTTTGAATATGTCTAGACCATGTTTATCAATTTGAATGCTTACTATATGACATAAGAAGGCTATGTGCTTTGGTTTTTCTTTCTTTCGATTTTTTCTGAATTTTTATGCCCATTTGAATTTTGGTCAAATCCTAGGTTTGAGCAAGATTTAAACAAGTTTAAAACACGAAAATGAAAAGGTAAGCATGGATCCTTCTTAGTCACTCTAAAATGAAGCTTTAGGGAGGTTTTTGAAATTTCCATGTTTGAAACCAAAAAACACTTCTCTTCATGCTTGACTTCATAAGACATAGTTTAGGGTTAGGGGTAGATACATGATTGAATATGTCTAGACCTTGTTTATCAACTTTTGAATGCTTACTATATATATATATATATATGTGACATACGAAGACTATGTGCTTTTGTTTTTCATTTTTCCAAATTTTTTTAATTTTATGCCCATTTAAATCTTGGTCAAATCCTAGGCTTGACAATGATTTAAACAAGTTTAAAATATGAAAATGAAAAGGTAAGCATGGATCCTTCTTAGCCAGTCACTCTAAAATGAAGCTTTTGATAGGTTTTTGAAATTTCCATATTTGAAACCCAAAACCACTTCTCTTCATGCTTGACTACATAAGACAAAGTTTAGGGTTACGGGGTAGATACATGATTTTTCTTGTTTGAATATGTATAGACCTTGTTTATCAACTTTAATGCTTACTATATGACATAAGAAAACTATGTGCTTTGGTTTTTCATTTTTCTGATTTTTTTTTTAATTTTGATGCACATTTGAATCTTGGTCAAATCATAGGTTTGACCAAGATTTAAACAAGTATAGAACATGAAAATGAAAAGGGAAGCCTGTATCCTTCTTAGTCACCCTAAAATGAAGTTTTTGGGAGGTTTTTGAAATTTCCATGTTTGAAACCCAAAACCACTTATCTTCATGCTTGACTTTATAAGACAGAGTTGAGGGGTTAGGGGGTAGATACATGATTTGTCTGGTTTGAATATGTATAGACCTTGTTTACCAACTTTAATGCTTACTGTATGACATAAGAAGACTATGTGCGCTTTGGTTTTTCATTTTTCTATTTTTTTTATTTTATGCCCATTTGAATCTTGGTCCATTTGAATCTTGGTCAAATCCTAGATTTCACCAAGATTTAAACAAGTTTAAAACATGAAAATGGAAAGGTAAGCCTGGATCCTTCTTAGTCGCTCTAAAATGAAGCTTTTGGGATGTTCTTGAAATTTCCATGTTTGAAACCCAAAACAACTTTTCTTCATGCTAGACTTCATAAGATCGACAAGGGGGTAGATACATGATTTGTCTGGTTTGGATATATCTAGACCTTGTTTATCAACTTGAATGCTTACGATATGACATATATAAGAAGACTATGTGCTTTTGTTTTTCATTTTTTTGTGCCCATTTGAATCTTGGTCGAATCCTAGGTTTGACCAAGATTTAAACAAGTTTAA